>NW_027043821.1:600000-843988 GCF_037102585.1 Saccharomycopsis crataegensis
AATTATTTCATCCTGGTCCTTCTTCGGTGTCTCCACAGGGTGAGTTTCTTTTGTTTCACTGGTTATCTTATCGGTTTGAACCGGAACTTCTGCAGTAATAGTTCTATCCTTATCAGTCTTCAACAATCTGTTGATCAACTTCTGACGTTGTTGCAAATCTTCAGAAGTGAATTCCATGGTTTTCCCTTGGCCATCGTATTTCGTGGACCACACATAGGTTGCTGGATCTTCAACGAACATCTTTGACGGGAACAAGCTACCACTGTCATCAATCAAGTCAGTTTTTGAGGTAATATTATCAAATAATTTCTTGAATTTATTGAATTTGGTGATATTGGAATAAACTCTTCTTTCAGTGAGTTGGTCGTTACCCAAATTTAAGGCTTCAGTATCATGGAAATGAGCTGATTTCAAGAGTTCCATGTCCTCATTCTCCGAATTCTTGAGAGATTTCTGGATGATTTCTGCAATTTCTTTGGCATTCATCCTCACATGCTCGGTCACATAATGATTGGCAGCCAAGACGCCAGCTGAATCAGTTGGAGCATTGACTACGAGAGCCACAAGGATTTGGTTTGGCATGACATACCTCACTGATTCATCGTCTCTTCTTCCAATCTTGTCCCTCCAGTCATATAAATCAATCACTAGTTGCTTTTTCGTCAAGTTTATATTATATTGATTCATAATGTTTCTCCAAGGCTCAATCCTGTCACTTATTGGGGTAACAACCTCACTTGTTGGCTCAGATGGTCTGAAGCTATAATACTCAAATCTTCTTTTCGCGACGTTTCTTGATTCACGCAATACCACATTCATGACATCTTTTTCAATCAACATGTTCTTCAACTGATCAAATATATTCAATAAGAAATGCGTATCGGCTCTCGCATAAAGTTTCATCGATGATGTCAAGGGTCTTATTCTCCAATCTGCCATTTGATATTTCTTATTTGTCTTGAAGTTGGCAAATCTTTCGAGTAGGTATGCTAAACTGTGCTTTGGGAACCCCAATTGCTTCGAAGCATGATAAGTGTCAAATAAACTAACAATATACAACCCCAAGTCTCTTTGCAACCAAATAATATCCATAAACGCACCATGAAAAACCTTAACCACATTCGGGTCAGTAAAAATCTTATTCAAAGGTTGAAGATCATCACGTAACGCCAAAGTATCGACTAACCAATCCTTCTCACGATTACTGATTTGCATCAAGCACACTAGACCGTAATAAGTTCTATAATCATGATGTTCCAAATCAACAGCAATTTCTGGACAGTCTTCGAGGTCTATTATCATGGCATTCAATTTTTCTACCGTGTCAACCCATATTGGTTCTTCAGTTGATGGCCATGGCTGCGATGCGATAGGTTCGGATTTTTCCAAGATTGAGTCAGGATATTTGTGGTTATCTATTTCTGACTCGTATGGCTGTCTATAATGTGCTGGATCCTCTTCTTTTTCAGGTTGGAAGATCTTCAAGCTATCTTCGAAAGATTTTAAGGCATTTGGTTTTGATACCAACTTTGGTTTAAATGGCGAGGTTTCAGTATTGTCTATTGAATTACGGAACTTCAACTGCGGCTTTGGTTGTCTTTTCCTTGATTTCAAATCATTATCATCATTACCAGCTTTGCCATCTTCCATATATATGAGCCCATTACTAGACTCTGGCTTTTTAACTTCCGTGGGTTGACCGGTAGATTTAGCCTTTTGTAATGTATCAAATGCGATATCCGATTTTTCATAAAGGCCATCAAACACATTCCCGATAGCTTTCCAATTGTCATTCAAAGATTCCTTTCCTAACTCTAACTTATCACAATTATCGTCAATAGATTCGATAAATGAGTTAATTAACCCTAAAAGTCTTGAAGAATCATTATCGATCTGCTCGGCAAATTTAGAATCAATAGTTTTGTAGAATGGAATATCGTTATCAGCTAGCTGTTTGCTAATATCTTTCAATTGATCAACATTTTTGACAATTTGTTTGAGCTGAACATTATTATTGTCAACACTCATATTGAAATTATATCGTTTTTCCAATGTACAAGTTCAGCCTTAGAATGTTCGTTAAAACTGAATTTTTTTTTTTTTTTTTTTTGCAAATTTGAGATGAGATATCACAGGGCTCATAAGCCGACATAAATTCAATTCAATAAGCTTACAATCAGGTATATTGCTTCAATATTGGATTTAAAAGGTACGAAATAGGAGGCATTATATATTTTTTTTTATTATTATTCAAACATATTTCTTTTCATGAGACTTGCGATATTTTTTAATAAATACAAAAGTCGTATATCGCGGCACTTGAGAGAAAAAAATTGCAACGATTTAAACAACAGCATCCGAAAAATCGAAATCATCGTCTTGCTTCTTCTTTCTTGACTCATTCACTACCTTTGATAACGACTCACCAGTGATAACTTTAACCCAATCAACATGAAGGCTGTAAGAACCAAACTGTCTATCCAATAATCCAATACCAAAAGTTTTAACCTTACCTTTATCCAACCCACCTTCATCCTGAATAATACCCCAGTTCGTTAGCACAAAGTCATCTAAAGAGACAAGAACAGTTTCCCATTCCCCTGGTGTGTTTAAAAATAATCTGTGTTGGTATATATCTGTTTTCAATGAGCTGTCAGCCTGGATGTTCAAAAAGTACTTTCTGTGATCACCCTTCACCCTCATTGCCAATTGGTTAAAATTTGTCCAATCCCACGACTTCTCCCCGAAAAGAGCGTTCTGAGGTTGATCTTTTGTTCTGAACATGGCATAACCGGATTGTAAGATATCTGGGCGGTCAGCAGGGGGATCCAAATTCAAATATCCATGAAAATGAGCAGCCTGTTCTTGAGGATCAATTTCAAAGTTAACGGTGGAGTAGCCTCCTAATTCTTCATCTGACCTCATTAGACATTTTGATAGTTCATTCGGTCTTTTGAAATCTAATATTGTTTGGAAGTCCTTTGCTTGGGGTGTCTTGAAGACTGGTCATTTTCTTGTTAGTATTAAAATCTCAGAGGCAAAAATATTTAAGATAAAATTTTCACCATAGAAAATTGGAATTAGACTTACCATTGACTTTAGATAACGATCTGAACATAATAATGGCAATTAATTTCTCATTAATGTGAATAGTTGATCGATGGGTGTACCCAGCTGTTGGATTAATTGATATTTTCTCGCGATCATTGAGAGGGGGGAGAAGAGCGACTCTCCGGGTTACACTTTTTGTCAACATACAGATGACCATTTATTGTTGTATATTAAAAAAAATATAGAAAAGTCTCCAAGCAGAATATTTGAGATTTAATATTTTGTAATTCTTCTGGAAAAGGAATCATACCCTCATACTCTCGGGTGGTAGGCGCTAGGTGCCCTAACATCGATGCTATTAGCTTGAAAATAGAATATTCGCCTAATACTACCCAAAAACTACAAAGACCATCATATTATCAACAAGAAAATTCAGTATATTGAGAATAAGGTATTTGAAAAAAAAAGTTTTTGGAAAGCACAGAGAAAATTAAAATGAGCAAATAACGAAACAAAACAAAAGGTTCTCAGAGCATAACCACACCAACTCCACTTCCAGCTTCTGGGTCTAGTTGCTTAGTAGCTTCATTGATACCCCCGGTAATCTGCGAGGTTCTCCAGTTGAATAAATAGTAATTCAAATAACCATCACCAAGACCAAACTTCAAGTCTTCTAAAAATAGGGTATTATCCTGGGATGTCAAAGCATTGAAAACGTCAATATCCAAACCTTTACAAATGATCAATGCGTCGTTTACCAATTGCTGAAGTCTTTCCTTCAACAATGACTGGTTTTCCTTGTCCTTTCTTGATTTGCCAACCCCTACACTGGAGGCATAATAGAATAAATAAGCAACATTCAAGCTCTCGTGCTTTGGGTTCTTCAAAATACTAAATGGCAACAAATAGAATGAAAAGAAGTCAGTGATTTTGCCGGTGGAATCTTCAACAACATATGTATGTATGACTTGTTGGTTCTTCTTAGCTTCTTCAGGATCAACAGCACCAAGCAACCAATGAGCAATTTCGTCTTTACTAAATCTTTGCACCATCTCGTATCTATTATGGAACACATCGTACAATTCATAGATTTGTTCAAGATCCTTGAATTCAGCTTTGCGCAATCCCGGAGTTTGTGTTTTAGTTGGCACTTCGTATAACTTAGTCATACTTTCAATAGTCTCATTTGGTTGCAAAGCAGAAAAACCAACATCATACAACTTTTCCCAATTCAAAGGCCTGTGAGTATAACGACAGACAGAGACTGGACTTGGCAACACCACCCCTGCAGTGTAGAATGCTTGCCATATGTCCTCGCGGTTCACTCTTCTTGTGATTTCTTTGATCAAAACTGGTGCTAGTCTCTTGTTTCTTAACTTTTTGTGTACGCAAATGAAATTGATTTCCACTGACCTAATTCCTTTACCACGCAACTCCAAATCAAGCGGAATGCCAGCAATAAATGCCACTAATCTATTAGTTTCCTTTACTCTAACACCAACATGCCACTGTTTCTTCCATCCAGGAGGCTTGAGACCCCAGTTGAAGAATTCCTTGGTATACTTGAATCTAAATATCTCACTAGAGTCTTCCACGTAGTTTTCATGAAGCAATTCATAAACGTCTTTGATTTCATCTGCATCATCGAGATCCATGGTCACCCATTCAAAGTCTTTCAACAATGGATAAGGATTCTCTGGAATATCAGCCGGAGTTTTCAAAGCATCGATTGGCCCTTCTTCAGTAATTTCTTCGTCGAAATTTGGGACTGGTTGAGTCTTCCAAAACTTGTAGTCTTTCATTGGTTTGGCTTGAGGTTCTGATTCCGCTGTTTCGGACACTCCAAGAAGTTTCAATAAGTCTTCAATGGTCTTGGAACTTGGGGCATTGTTTTTGGTACCATTGCTCCCAGCCATCTCCTTGGATTTCTCTGAGCTATTTTCGGACATTTTGACTGTTTATCTATTTAGTGTTATCAAGCCCTGAATAATAGTTAGGAGGAAACAGTAACGACAAACTGAAGGGACGATTTTTTTTCAATAATAATTTGTCTCTATGGTCACGTGAATATAACACCGAGAAGTGCAGGCCTTATTTATCTCTAAGAGGAGATGAGTTGAACCAAAGGTATAGTTGTTTGGAGTGAAACTGTTATAATTCCTGGTACACCAAGATACTCTCTATGGATAAAGGTGACACTATTCTGTGTCCAGGAGCAGATAATAATCCAAGCAAAGCTACGGAGGGCCAAGGCCAGAATTCTACTCCTACACCCGTGGGTGTGCCATCGCCGAGTGATGGCTCCTTACTCACCCCAACTCTGATTCAACAGCCTCCTAAAGCTAAAAGAAAATATAGGAGAAAGGTCCATCCAAGTTATATCAATACTAGTGTGCCTACACAATTTAATTTTACACTCAACAATTTTGAAAATGATTCAGAGAGCAAAAGAAAAAGAAAGAAAATTATATCGCGAAACCTCGAAGGTAGAAAAGATATTGTCTTCTACAATGACAGGGTCGAGCATTACAAGGGTAAAAAAAATTGTGTTTTCATCAAACTAGAGAACTATAAGAATGAATTCAAGGACTACAGCTATTGTACTGATGTTTTTTTGGAGATATTTGGAAGCATAAGCACCCTTTTTGAAAGTGGTATCATCGTCTTCCTCAAAAATAGAAATATAAAATTTCAAATAGTGTTCCACACAGCAAGAATTAACAAGCCAGATTTGACAAGTATTACCAAGCGATTAGTGGGACTTTCTCATATGACCAACTTGATTTTGCCAGAGTTGGAATCTCTAGATTTGGATGAAAGATATATCGACCCAGGAGTACTCATTTGCCCAAATGTGAAAGAACTATGTCCCGAAAGTCGTTATCGTGGTGCTGGAAATTTTACAAGCGAATCTTTTCCTCAATTAAGCCGTCTTATTTTACATGATTCAACAGTCAATAATCTTTCATTGTCGTTTAAAAACTTGAAGGTATTGGATATGAAGGGTTGTTCTTTGGTGGGTAATTTTTTATGCTCCACTTGTCCTATGCTAGAACAAATTAATCTCTCTGATACTGGAATCAAGTCATTTGAATCTTTTTCTTATTTCCCAGCCCTAAAGGTATTAAATTTGGAAAATGCGAGTTTTATGGACAGTTTATCCCTTGGGTTTGTACCTAAGCTTCAAAATTTGAATATTAAACATTGTAAAAGTTTGAATAAAATTGGTTTTTTCAATGCACCTGAATTGTTGGAACTTGAAATGTCGGGTGCCGGTTCTAATAAAGAATCATGTTTGCGGTTGGACCATTTGGATGTTCCGAAGTTGCAAATGCTCAAGGCTCGTGGGGCAGGTATTAAATCTCTACCAGCAACTTTATCGTCAGCAAAACTTATAGATTTAAGATCCACCGCCAAACTTGAAAGTATTCTGAATTTTGATCTTTCGAGTTTGGTTATCCTTGATCTACTGTATAGTTGGTTGGCATCTCTTGATATAAAAGTTTCCCATAGATTGAAGGTACTAGGATTAGAGAGCAACAATAATTTGAAAGAACTAGCTATTGATTCCTTTGATATGCCATATTATATTGAGTGCACCTTAAGAGAGCTTTTTGAAAAGCAAGGCATAGAATATAGCGCTTATGATGTTAAAAGAATTCTCAAGTCTGTTCCACATAGTGCAGTGCTAGAAGATGAGCAACTTATATCAGTGAGTGAAGAGTTGTGTACCACGCCCTATATTGACAAAACAATGAGAGAATTAGGGGTATCTTCTCCATCGCTGGGAGAAAATTGCCACATTAATTGTCTTTTGGGGCTCAAAACATTCGTGTTAAATTGTCCAGCGTTGTTGAGAATCAAGCACTTTAGCTTGCCTCATATTAAATCTTTGCGAGTTATTACTGAAGACTTAACAGAAATAATAGGTCTTAGGTGCCCAAATCTTTATTTTTTAGAGGTTTACCAAAACAATTTAGCAAAAGTCGAGAAGCTTTTTGTGCCGAGGCTTGAAGAATTGGCATTATTTGACTCGCCTATTAATTCAATCCAGTTTTTCAACACCGCGAGAAACAACAGTTCAAACAATCCCCGAAATGACACATACAATAACCCATTGGCTAGTTTGCGTTCTTTAGAAATCAGCAGCTTGAGTAAGTTGGAATCTATCAATCTTAATAATGTACCCAACTTGAGGAAGATGAGAGTTGATGGCTGCCATAGGTTGAAGAAAATTACCGGATGTTCTATTTTGAAGCGAATTTCGGTCATTCGATGTGATATTTTAGAGACCATTGATGTTGATTTGCCTCATGCTTTTACTATTGATCTCTCTTCCTTGCCGTCTTTGAAAATTCTAGATGAAAAACTACAAGTTCCGGGCCTTAAAAGTCTACAAATTAAAGATTGTGATTCTTTGAAGTATGTGGTTTTGCCCAAAGCTGACCATTTAGTCGAACTTGACTTGTCATGGTGCAGGTCTTTGTCTTATTGGTCGTTTGGTACCTCTGTAATCTCAGATGCCAACTTTGGCTATTTGGATTCCTTGGTAAACCTCCCAAAAGACTTTAGCTTAGCAGGAACCGTAATGATCACCAAATGCAAAAAACTTGAAAAAATTCAAAGCAACACAGATAAGGTAATTAATCTCGTTATCAAATCATGTTCTCTGTTCTCTGCAAACGGATTGATATTAAATGATATTAAATCGATTCTGATAGAAAACTGTACTTTTCTAGAAAAAATTCATCTGTCTAAAGTTTTAAAGAACTTATCCTCTTTAGCTTTCCGATCATGTCCCAAGCTAATGTCTGTTTCATTGAATGCTCCACAGCTTATGTTGTTGAGTTTGATTGACTGTGAGACTTTATCTTCGTTCACTCTTCAGAGTGATGGCTCTAATAGTATACAGCTGATCAAAATTACCAACAGTCCAATAGGGCAATTAATTTTACCTAAAACTCCTGAGTCACTAATTCCAGAACTAATTCTCGGTGATACTGAAATAGGTGTCTTGAATGTGATTTCTGTTTGGAAAATAGGCTATTTACTTCTTGGGAACATATCTCTGTGTAAAAAAGTCGTTGCATCTCAATTTAGGAACGTCGAAAATCTAAGACTCATGGGCGATGGAATTGAGGAAATTTGTGAAGACTTGGAAAATTTGAAATCTTTAACCACGATCAATGTGTCTTCGTTGAAGAAATTGATGATTAACCAGGAAACTTCCAAGAATTTCCGGATCTTAGATGTGGAAGGTGGTCAACTTGAATCGGTTAATATCAAAGGGCAGTTTAAAAGCCATTTCAAGAAAGTCTGCTTCACAGGAGAGCTTCAACTTGACCAGAGAGCACCTTGTGTGATTCGCTCTAGTGTATTTGCATCAAGGCTTTTTGATATTAAGAAGATGTTGATGGAGAGAAACTATGTATTTTGGCCAGTTCTTGTCAAGATTCTTTGCACACAGTTAAAGTCAGTTACAAATGTTTATTTCCGAAGAAATATTTTCGATCACTCTGGATTTCCTGAACCAAACGTAACTTTTGGCAGTGATGGCTATTTAAAGTTCCCTTCAAATCAGGATGATCTAGCCGATATTAAGATGGTTGAATTCACCACAAGTGGCAGCGCCCCTTTCGATGATTCAAACCGTGAAAGAAGCAATGTCTTTCTAAATAGGGACGGTGGTAATTCCTATTTTGAAACTGAGGAAGACATGAAGGAGCTCACCCCTATTTTAATTCTACTTTTAGACAAGTATAAATCTTCCATTGATAATGGAACATATTCTATCTATCGTGAGGTCCTTTTAGTATTATATTTGTCTCTTAATATCCCGCCATTGAAAAAACAGATCCTCAAAGAGGTGTTTTACCAGAAATTTCTAGATAGTTCCGTATTGAAGACATTCAAAAGATCTGCCATAACAACAAATAACAGCCACTATTGCATAAAGTTTTTCCATAATTTCCAAAAGGTTGTCATACATGAATTAGAAGCGAAGGGTGCCGAAGTTATTAGGACGAGAGTTATACGTGAAAATGGAAATGTATCGGAAGCTGATTTGGCAAATGTCTTTTTCTATCTATCAAGAAAAGCATTGAATTTCTTGAGTGAAAATTTGGAGAACTTGAATCACCCGCGATGCCCCATTTGCTTTGATAACGAAGAAACTAATTCTTTCGCATACTATAGAGAGTGTGGACATAGTTGCTGTGAAGAGTGCTTTCAGAATGTTTCTCGTAAGAAGTGCTTTCTCTGTAGAAGCAAAGTTTCCAGTGGTACTCAGGACAAACTTCGTACCAATTCTGAAGTTGATTTATTCATAAAAGTGAAAAAAAATTTCAAATACTGGACCGAATTTAAGGATATGTCGCGGTCGGTGCTTTCAGCTGCGCATTTCAATTCCAGATAGCCAAACACACGGAATCATATTTCTAGTTTTCACTACACTAGAGAAAGATGTATATTTTTCAGTAAATCAGAAGTTTATTTTTTTTTCTTTATTTTTTTTTTTGTATGGCTGTTCTCTTTGCATATTCTTGTGTCAGTTATAATATCTATCCCGATCTACAATATCGCGATATATTGTTTTGAATACATTGCCATTTCATTCTAATATATTGCTATTTCACACGATAACAACATTCTATTCATGTTGGGGAATCATGCGACATGTGCCTGAGAATGGAGCCCTGGTGAGCGCGAGGGACGAATCAATCCCAGAATGATCGGCCATGAGATTTTACTCTTTTTCCCCTTATCACTCTGTTGGTTTTCTGTCTATTATATCTACGGTTTCCAAAAATATATTGGCTCTAATAGCATAAAACATTTTTCTAAAAACTCCGAAATTGGGCAAAGTTAGCCAGCTTTTTTCTTGTTTTTCGTTTTGTTTTGTACGCATTTGCTCGATCCCATTCAGACATCACAGGTCATCTCATCTCATCTCATCGCTGCTGTCACACACACACACCTAAAAAAAAAAAAAAGACAAACATCATAATAAATAATAACAGCCACAGAAAAAAGAGAATAAGGAAGAGTGAGGATAATAAGCCATAAAATCAAATCTCTTTCTGACAATATCCAATCATAACACAAGAAAAAAAAAGCATAAGAAAAAAAAACATTACATATCAAGGGAGGCAAATTTAAATCAATTTTTTAGAGTTGATTATGTTTGGGTTATTATTCAACATATCCAGGTAAGTCGCCATTTACATATATCTAAACAAGATGTCTGATTAAGTCTTATTCTATGTTTAGCACTTACTAACGCCCACTCCTTCGCAGCTTCGTCATTTCAATTCTTTTTCCGATTTATCTATCATTTAAGTCCTTGCAAGCTAACGACTCCAATCTTTTGAAATCATGGCTCATCTATTGGATAGTGTTTGTAGCCATTAATTTCATGGAGACTTTCTTTGCTTTTGTGCTCAACTTTATCCCCTTTTATCCCTTCTTGAGATTGTATTTCCAATTATGGCTTGTGCTCCCTCAGACCAAAGGGGCTGTTTTTCTATATTATAATTACCTATCCCCATTCTTGAAAAAACATGAGTCCGAAATCGAAGGGTTTGTCGATAATGTCTATGGAAATTTTTGGACATTCCTTTCTGACTGCAAGCAATTTTTAGTTAGCCTTATTAAGCGCAATTTGTTTGGTACGAAGGACTCAGATTCCGTTCACAAGCCTCGGAATAAATACTTCAATTTCGTCACTAGTTATTTTGGCATGCCGGGGAATCTAATGAGTAGTGATGAGGCTGCAGACGAAAAATTGTCAATGTCTTATATGGAATCATTACTTAACCAATTCAAGGAACAAAAAACTGATGAATTTGCCGTGGATAGCAATTCAATGTCATTTTTCGAAAGCTTTTTATTGACTATCCCAAAGAGTGGGTATGCATTGAAGAATACTTTTTCAACTCTGAATGAAGCTAAACCACGCCTGGGGGAAACAAGTGTTAGTCGGCCTAGCTCTCCGAAAAAAGAACAAGCTGACGTCAGTGCTGAATTTGAAGAGGAAGTGTTTGATTTTGTCAACAAAGATGAAACCCCGGCTGCTTCAGAAGGTATCTTTTCTAGTTTTGGGTGGGTCAAAGTCAGCAAAGAAAAGACTGAGTAAATAATTGGCTTTTAACATTTCGTATTATATTCCTAGGACACATGACAGTTTTATTAAGAGTCCTATTGTCGTATTTATGGTTTTGTTTCGTTTTTCTCCTTTCTCTCTTAAATTGTTATTTCCCACATATGGTTATCCCCTCCTATTTGGTCTTGTTATTGTTGTTGTTTTTTCATCATGCTTTGGATGAATGTTCTCATTTCTCTATTTATTATCATTGTTGTTATTATTTCTTCTTCTGTCTCCCCATCACTGTTTTGCAGTTAACAGTACACTATTTCCCTTTTTCCGGCAGATTTTCTGGTGGTACCTGGCGCAAACTAAGAGAATCCTGGAGAAGCTTCTTCTTTGTGTTTGATTCTCTGTTATGCTTGACTCGTCGTCCTAATTTCTAGTTGATATTTTTTCCTATATACTTAACTTGTTTGAATTCTTTCATCTTTTTTTTTTCTTTTATTCTTCAGTAGATTGTGACCACCAGCTACGAGTTCAAGAAAGTAAAAAGTAGGCACAGTGAAATTTGTATTTGAAAAGAAAATACCAATATCTATATATACAAGGAACAGGATTCATTATGTGTTATATATCAACTATTTCTGTTTTTCCTTCAAGAATTGCTCCATTAAAATATTATCCGTGGCCCTGCTGTCTGCTTTAATGGCCTTATTCTTCTCATTCTTCAAACGTTTTCCGAGGAATTTTGGTATGAAACTCTCGACACTGTGGTCCACACCTTCGAATTTATAAAGACCTTCAAAGGCTTTGGATGGCTTGAATTTATCAGACCCAGTACTACTACTCATTTCGTATGTGTACTGGTACGCTTCATTAGTAGTTTCCAAGGCATTCTTCGATGCAGCAGACATAGTTTGTTCACCTGGCCAAATAAAAGGCTCTTCCATATCGATGGTCATCTTCTTGATCTGACCACTTCTGTATCTTGGGGTGGTACCTGTTCTAATGAATCTTCCTGGTAAAAGCTGGGTAGTGATATTAAGAGCTCTAAGCCCGTATATGTGGAATAAGTAATCTCTAAGGTCCAATTTGTTGAATGATTTAGGAACAATGAATTTGGCTTGGTAAGGGGTATGTTTTGCATTTGGTCTCAAGAGAATAACTCTGGCTTTTGGGAAATATCTTTTGTCGCTACCAACTCTGAAATGTGGAGCTTCAGAATTAAGACTTTCTTCTGTTCGACTGACAAGGCTGTCAGAGAATTTCAAATTATTGTTACGTGTAGAAGCGGCAGTCACAGTCTCACTGGCAATTGCTGGTGGCGCTTCTGTGACAGTGGCAAGTGATCTTTTGAACACCGACAAGGCACCGGTATTAAATCTAGGCATCTTTATGTTGTTTTTCCCCAATATATATATATATCTGTGGTGTTCTATCACTGTATTGTACCTTTGGTGATTTTGTTATCATCCAACCAATTTTTCACGCAGCTCATAAATTTTTTTAATTATGTTACCCGCAGAAAAACCCTGGATCTCGAGCCGGGTGATAGAAAAAGCCAGTGGAAAAATCGAATTGGTGATAGAAATTAATAACAAATTGAAGGTTGGCGGCTGCTTTACCGACAGAGTTATCGTCTGCAATCCCATACTCATCAATCTATCATGACGGACAGTAAGTGTTCTATTTAATTGTTAAGAAACAAGGTTACTGTTTCTGGTTTACTTTAATTTATTGTGTTTGATAATGAGTGGTTGATAGTTGAAAATCTTTTTTTTTTTTGCCGCTCGATTAATTGAAAGTTGAAGAATTTCTAACAAATGATCTTTAGTTTATCAAGACGAGTCTATGTATGACCAAGGGGAAGATTATGGTGACTCATACGGCTACGATGATTATGGTGATCAGCAAATCCAACCTGAAGATTGTTGGGCAGTTATTTCTTCATTCTTCCAGGAAAAGGGTTTAGTGTCGCAACAGATTGATTCGTTTGATGAATTTGTGAACACAACTATCCAAGAGTTGATTTGGGAAGATCCTTCATTGGTTCTTGACCAGCCAGCCCAACATATGACTGAGACTGATAATAAAAATAAAAGATACGAAATCACGTTTGGGAAGATTTTCATTACAAAACCAAATATCACCGAACCTGATGGGGATGTGAGACAAGTGTTTCCTCAAGAAGCAAGATTGAGAAATTTGACATATTCATCGTATTTGCAAGTGGAAATTAGTAAAAGAGTATTGGTTTCTATTGATGATCCAAATAATATTGTGCCAGCCTCAGAAGTTGAATGGATTGTGGAAGAGGAAGATGTGATTAACGAAGATACCGCGGCTCCATTGGCTCCTATTGGTAAGGTTCCAATCATGGTCAGATCTAAGTTCTGTATGTTACAGGATTTCTCCATGCAAGAATGTTACGAATTGAAAGAATGTCCTTACGATATGGGTGGTTATTTCATCATTAACGGTTCTGAAAAGGTTTTAATCGCCCAAGAAAGAGCTGCTGCGAATATTGTTCAAGTTTTCAAGAAGTCTGCACCTTCTCCTATTCAATTTCTTTCTGAAGTTAGATCGGCTATTGATAATGGTTCTAGATTGATCAGTAATTTGGAAATTAAATTGATGAGAAACAAAACCATCAAGGCCACTTTGCCGTACATTAAGGCTGATATACCATTATTGGTTGTCTTTAGAGCGCTCGGTGTTGTCCCAGATGGTGATATTATTGAACATATCTGTTATGATGAAAACGATTGGCAAATGTTGGAGTTGTTGAAACCATCAATTGAAGAAGCATTCGTCATTCAAGAAAGGGAAGTCGCTTTGGATTTCATTGGTAGAAGAGGTAATGTCCTTGGTATTAGAAGAGAAAAACGTATCCAATATGCTAAAGATATCTTGCAGAAGGAATTGTTACCACACATTACTAGAGAAGAAGGTTTCGAATCTCGTAAAGCATTCTTTTTGGGTTACATGGTGAATAAATTGTTGTTATGTGCATTGGAAAGAAAGGAACCAGATGATAGAGATCATTTTGGTAAAAAAAGATTGGACTTGGCTGGTCCATTGTTGGCTAAATTGTTCAGACTTTTGTTTAGAAAGTTATCTAGGGATATTTTCAGATATATGCAAAGATGTGTGGAAACAAACAGAGATTTCAACTTGTCATTGGCAATTAGACCATCTACTATCACTGATGGTTTGAGATATTCGTTGGCCACTGGTAACTGGGGTGAACAAAAGAAAGCCATGTCCGCTAAGGCTGGTGTGTCTCAAGTGTTGAATAGATATACTTACTCATCCACATTATCACATTTAAGAAGAACTAATACCCCTATTGGTAGAGATGGTAAGATTGCCAAGCCTAGACAATTGCATAACTCGCACTGGGGTCTTGTGTGTCCTGCAGAAACTCCTGAAGGTCAGGCTTGTGGTTTGGTGAAAAACTTGTCTTTAATGACTTGTATTTCTGTCGGTACTCCTTCAGAAGCCATCGTTGAATATTTGGAAGAATGGGGTATGGATCCTCTTGAAGATTATGTTCCTCACAAAGACACCAAGTCGACTAGAATTTTCGTTAATGGTGTGTGGGTTGGTGTTCAAAAAGATGCTTCTATTATTGATGAAGCTTTGAGAGGCTTGAGAAGAAAAGGTGATATCAATCCTGAAGTGTCGATTGTCAGAAACGTTAGAGAAAAAGAATTCAAGATTTTCACTGATGCTGGTAGAGTTTACAGACCATTATTTGTGGTAGAGGAGGGTCGTCTTAAGTTGGAGAAGAAGCATGTGCTTGACTTGCTAGATACTCAAGCAAAGGCAGACGAAGAAGTGGAAGGTGAAGTTGCAGATGATGAGGACTTTGAAAAATTCACCTGGTCTTCATTGGTCAACGAAGGTATCATTGAATATATTGATGCCGAAGAAGAAGAAACCACCATGATTGCCATGACTCCGGAAGATTTGGAAGGCGCAAAGGATAATTCTGAAGATCCATCTGGTAGAATTAAGATCAAGCATAATACAAGTAACCAAACATGGACTCATTGTGAAATTCATCCTTCTATGATTTTGGGGGTTGCGGCGTCAGTTATTCCATTCCCTGATCACAATCAATCTCCAAGAAATACGTATCAATCCGCTATGGGTAAGCAAGCTATGGGGGTTTTCTTAACAAACTATGGTTTCAGAATGGATACCATGGCAAACATTTTGTATTACCCTCAAAAGCCTTTGGCCACCACCAGATCTATGGAATATCTTAAATTCAGAGAATTGCCGGCTGGTCAAAATGCTATTGTTGCAATTTTGTGTTACTCTGGTTATAACCAAGAAGATTCCGTCATTATGAATCAATCATCCATTGATAGAGGGTTATTCAGATCTTTGTTCTTCAGATCTTATATGGATCAGGAAAGAAGAGAAGGTATGAATTTTGTTGAAGAGTTTGAAAAGCCACAACGTAGTAATACTTTGAGATTGAAACAAGGTACATATGAAAAATTGGATCCGGGCGATGGGTTGATTGCCCCGGGTGTCAGAGTTTCTGGTGGTGATGTCATCATTGGTAAGACTGCGCCAATTCCTGCTAATAACGAAGAATTAGGTCAACGGACGCAGTTCCACACAAAGAGAGATGCTTCCACAACCTTGAGAATCACAGAAAATGGTATTGTTGACCAAGTTCTCTTGACTACCAACCAAGAAGGTTTGAAGTTCTCTAAAGTTAGAATCAGAACCACCAAAGTTCCTCAAGTCGGTGACAAGTTTGCTTCCAGACACGGTCAAAAGGGTACTATTGGTATTACTTATAGACATGAAGATATGCCATTTACTGCCGAAGGTATCGTTCCAGATTTGGTTATCAATCCCCACGCTATTCCATCTCGTATGACGGTGGCGCATTTAATTGAATGTTTGTTGTCGAAAGTCTCATCATTGTCTGGGTTGGAAGGTGATGCTTCTCCATTTACTGAAGTCACTGTCGAAGCGATTTCTGAACTTTTGAGAAAGCACGGTTATCACTCCAGAGGGTTCGAAGTGTTGTTCCACGGTCATACTGGTAAGAAGTTGATGGCCCAATGTTTCTTTGGTCCAACTTATTATCAAAGATTGAGACATATGGTTGATGATAAGATCCACGCCAGAGCCAGAGGTCCACTTCAAGTTTTGACTAGACAACCTGTGGAAGGTAGATCTAGGGATGGTGGTTTAAGATTCGGGGAGATGGAGCGTGATTGTATGATTGCCCATGGTACGTCGGCGTTCTTGCGTGAAAGATTGATGGAAGCATCTGATGCTTTTAGAGTCCATATTTGTGGTCTTTGTGGGTTGATGAGTGTTATTGCCAACTTGAAGAAGAATCAATTTGAATGCAGAGCCTGTAAAAACAAGACCAACATTTATCAAATTGAAATTCCTTATGCTGCCAAATTGTTGTTCCAAGAATTGATGGCTATGAATATTACCCCAAGAATGTATACGGATCATTCGACCTTGAGTGTTCGTTAACCAATGTCATACATAATATTTGATTTAATTTTTTTGGCGATTACTTTTTCTTTTTTGTTCTGTTTTATCTACATGATTTCACATTCTTTCTTTTGTTTCTGTTTTCCTGGGCTTGTTGAGACAGCCAAGAAACAATGATCAATTTCCAGCTTTTACTTCTTGCCGTTTTTATTTTTATTTTTTTTCTTCTTTTTTCTCTCTTTCCATCGATATTGATATTTTAAGTTGTATAATATTTAAAAGCATTCAAATTTTTTTTTTTATATTTTTTTTTTTTTTCATTTTTAGTTATAACTAATAGTAATTACCATCTAATATAAAAAGTTGTCAAGAAAAAAAAGAAAAACTCGCAAGTGATTGTTATTATTAGTATTACATCGATAAAAATGGTTAGTTATGTATATATTTACATGCAAAATGAACCTGACTGATATTACTAGTACAAAAAAAAAACAAAACAGTATCTTCTCCCCCTCGCCCAAATTCCCCTCTCACGATGATAATATAATCATTTATTTAGCATTATCTTTCTTTTGTTGCTGGAGGATTTTTTGAACTTGAGCTTGTTGATCCCAGTGGGCGATGAAATTCTGTTTGTATGGATGCTCGCTATCGTCGAATAGTTTCAATCTTTCCAATCTGACTTTTCTTAATTTATTCTTTGGCAACATCCCACTCACGGCTTTTCTCAACAATTCGCCAAACCCTTTATCGGCAGCCATTTTTTCCATGGTGACCAATTTCAAATTACCGGGTTTTGTACTATGTGACCAGTATTCCTTTTCTTGCATCTTGTTCCCAGAGACTTTCAATCTGTTGCAGTTGGTGACCACCACGTAGTCGCCGCAGTCGATGGTAGGATGGTACACTGGTTTATGTTTCCCCATTAAGGTGGTGGCTATTGACGAGGCTAATCTACCCAAAGTACGTTCATCTTTGGCGACGTCGACGCTGTGCCAGAGTCTGGCAAATGCTATACCGGTCTAAAATGAAAAATGGTTAGTTAAAAAATGGAAAACAGTAGTAAAAGAAGAGGTTTTTTTTTTGTTTTTTTTTTCAAAAAACCAACCAGCCAACCAACTAACTAACTAACTAAATACTCACTCTTCCAATCTTTTGGGACATGTTTTATATCTTATCTATAATGTTAATGATTTCGCTTATTTTTTCTATTAGCAGCAGCATCTTTGAGCTTCAATTTTTTGGTGGGAAATTTTTATTTTTTGTTTATTCTGGACATCCGTGCACCACTGGAAGAAAGAAAGAAAAAAAACTACCCATAAAAAATTAAAGGTATGTGAGAAAATACCACTAACTGCCATAATAATAATAACAATAATAATAATAATAATAATAATAATAATCCTAATAATTGACAAGCAAAAAAACACACATACACACACACACACACACACACACATAAATACATACCCACAAATAATTATACCATCCTGTTTGCTTGCTCTCTATCTCTCTCTCTCTCTCTCTCTCTCTCTGTGTGTCTTTCATTCCCATCTTGATTAATTGATCTGAAAATTACAATTCCTCGTCCTCGTCCTCCCCCTCCAGATATATTGATATTGTTATTTTATTTATATATATATATATATATATATAAAGAAGTACCATCATGTTTTTCATAAAGGATCTTTCCCTCAATTTGCAATTACACCCATCGTACTTTGGTCCGCAAATGAACCAGTACTTGAGAAACAAATTGCTCACTGATGTCGAAGGTACGTGTACTGGTCAATTCGGGTATATTGTTTGTGTGTTGGACTCGATGAAGATCGACGTTGGCAAAGGACGAGTATTGCCACAAAACGGGGCGGCGGAATTTGAAGTGAAATATCGTGCGGTGGTATGGAAACCTTTCAAAGGAGAAGTCATGGATGCCGTGGTGAGTAGTGTCACCAAGATGGGGGTGATTGCCGACGCTGGGCCTTTGTCGGTGTTCATCTCCAAACACTTGGTCCCCAGCGATATGCACTTCAATCCGAATTCTAACCCTCCAGCCTACGAATCCGAAGACCAGATCATTGAAAAAGGTAGTAGAATAAGATTGAAGCTCGTGGGTACCAGAACTGACGTCAATGAGATTTATGCCATTGGTAGTATCAAGGAAGATTATTTGGGAGCATTATAAGTTAGTTTTTTCTTGGATATTGTTGTTGATGGAAGAAGAAGAAGAAGAATAGGAAAAGAAAAAAACACTTTGAGAAGTGACATTACTGTATTATTATTATTATTATTGTTTTTGTTGAAGTCTTGAAAAAAAAAAGTAATAAAATGAACTTGAAAAAAGGTTAAGTGTATATTATGATGGTTATGTTTGTTTTTCTTTTTTTTTTTTGTTCCTCTCTCCTTTCTATTTGGAATATGTTTTTGTTTTGTTTTTTATTATTCAGTTATATAAGGAGGGTCTTCAAAGGAAGTGAAAAACCTTTTGTATTGTCACACAAGATTGGTATTGCCCTCAACATGGATGGAAGTTTGAATGCTTGAAAACTCAAAAACCAAAAAACAGGAGAGAAGGAAAAGTATTACGAGTATGTACAATCTAGAATACAATCTATAGAATATTTCTATATAATACTGGTTTTTGTTTCATTTATTCTATTTTTTATTTTATTTTTTTCTATTGTACATTATATCATCTTAATATGAAAGTCTTCCCCAATTCTCATAAATTTTTTCAGATACTTTGGGCCCGACTGATTTCGCACCAACTTCATGGATCGTCCGATCCCTGATTAGCATTTTCTTCGCTAGTTCATCAACGTCTAGCATGCTATTATACGTATCTATAAGTTTTTTTGGGGTAACAAAATGTTTTTGAATCACCAATGCTTTTTCTAAACTCACCCCTTTGATGGTCATCAACATTTTAACAAAAACCTCTTTTACCGTCATTAAACTGCTCTTGTTCAACGTTGTTTGGAAAGCTTCAAACGTCAAACAAGGTTCCAAACTTTGGTGCTTTTCTCTATATTTCTCTAACGTCGACTTATAATCCAGCTGGGTGTTTAATGATCTAGACTTCACCACCATTAAATCTTTGGTTGCATAATACTCTTCGATTGTTTTTGTCAAATTGTAAAAAAACGCCGTGGTTTGATCGGAATCTCTCGATCGTTTAAGATAAAATTTGCTGCCCACTATGGTGAGACAAATTGCGGTTTTAATTGATTCAGAAAACTTTGCAAGATCAGAAGAGGTTTGTTCTTCAACAAGATAATAAATATTTCTCATGCCGGTTTTCGCCAACCGTGATTTTTGCTCGAAAAATCTCCCATCGGTAATTGATTCTGCCAAATCGTCTAATCTCTTTCTTTCCAAAATGAAGTCCAACACCACCCTTTCTTTTGTTTCTTTATGTTTTGCTACCCATAATGAATCACCCACCGCTAAAGGCTCGGTTTCCGATTTGATCCCTAAAGAATTCAATTTCTCAAAAAAGAAATTCCGCTCATTTTTCGATCTGATTTCTCTGGTATCTAACACCATCATTACTTCAAAAGTACCTGCCTTCCAAATACTATGGGGTGCTGATGTCTCGGGGGCTGGATTGGTTCGTTGAACATCATTACGGGTTTTTGTATGGCGTTTGTGTATACTCATTTCTTCTTTATCCTTTTGGTATAATTCTCCAAGACTTCTTTTATTTGCTGTTGGTAGAATATCATCGATATCAATACTGTCATCACTATTGTCCATATCATCATCATCATCATCATTATTATTATTATTATTATTATTATTTGCTCCACCACCCTCTGATCGAAACAAGAGTTTTGCCAAACTTGATCCTTCATCGGTTAGATAATAGTGCATTGGCCTGCCAGATCCTAATATCAAACCTTGGTTGATTAATGTTTTCGAGGAGTTCCAAGCAGAATAAAATTGTTTTGTTGCCGGATTACTGGTGAAACTCCTATCACAATACGGGGCGGCCTGTTGGACAATCTCATCTTTCGTGAGGCCCCGTCTTTCTTTATCATATTTGAACAAAACAATTAAAATCGCGTATCCTCCAGATCTTTTAGCAGGAACATACTTCTTTTTTCCCTTGGCTTTTGCGGCAGTTGATGATGATGATGATGATTTGGTCAAGCGAGCCGGGGAATCTTGGCTGCTATGGAAACTGGTATTGGCGGCAACGGCGGTCGTTCTTGTATTAGTTGTCTGTAGAGCTTTGAACGATGCAGGGAAAGTATACCCTTCAACGCTACAGTATTGTTTGAGTTTGTCAAGGAGGAAATCCACCCTTTTTTCGCCAAAATACGGGATGCTCGCAAGATCTTTACGGTTTGTCAATGGCAGTTTATGTTTTTTCAATTTGTCCAACGCATGGTTGATTCCGATAGCTGATCTGGAGTTTTTATTGGCGGCATCGATCGCTGCTTTTTCCATCCATGTCACAAATAGATGTTTCAAATCGCTGGAATATAATTCCATCATCTAACGATGATGATTGTTGTGTATGTGTGTGTGTGTGTGTGTACTATAAATGGTGTTACGCGTTTGTTTGTTTTTTTATTTGTTTTTTTTTCTGTTAACGGCAATTTTTTTTTTTTTTAAAAAAAAAAAAAAAAACTTTTGCCGCGGGAAAATTTCTGGTGTCACAGATTCAACATTGAAGCTGATACCTTATTATCTAAAATAGACTGTTTATCGGTTATTATTGAAGATGTTTAATGCTAGGCGGTGGCGATGACCAGTAAAAATAATAATTTTCTATTCTGGTTCGTTCTGGATAGTGGATATCCTGTGATTATTTATTGGGAGAGTAGATAAATCATTAATTGACGTGCCAATATACTGTAAAAAGAATAAATTGACTGCCGTGGATTCACAGTATATTTTCACATCATATATATGATTTAAATGCCCTGAATCTTAGTTTTGTTCTAATGGTTATTGTTGTTATTTATTGAGATCTGAGCGTCTGGGGAGAGGAGGGGGGGTTCGCATTAGCTAAATAGTAATGCTGGTAGACTACAGTAGCCTAATGGGGAAAGAGGGAGAGAAGTTGGGAAAGATCGAATTGATTATTAGACATGCAGAAACTGGAAAACAAAAAAAAAAAAACCTGGGGAAGGAGGTGGGAGGGAAATATTTCTGGCTCTCGCTGCTGCCCAGTGGAATGGCGGTGATTTGGAAGGAAGGAAGGAAAGGGTACGGCAACGCTCAATGCGTTGTGGTGTCTTGTTTGGGCATGCTCTCTATCATTATGTGTCCATGCACCACTGCTACTATCTACACACACTGGGTTGGAGAGATCAACAACAACAACAACAATGGGCACTAATTAACTGCCGCTAGCACGTGCCCACAGGCAGTTGCTGCTGCCGTTGCTTTTGACACCCGCAAAATACCTCACCCACCCACAAAAGCGCCGACCAATCGCCACCCGCACAAGTCCGGGTTATGTAATCGGACCAGCGGCTGTACCGGGTGTGCCGCCCTGTGTTGCCTGTTTGGGGTGCCCCGGAGGATCCGCGCGAATACAACCGTCGGTCGGTCTCCGGCCAGGGCTGCTTAATTTTATCCTTGGGGGGATTACCCGAGTGCTTGTAGCAGCTCTTCTGTCAAAAAAAAAAAAAATTATCGATTTATATACCCTTTTGTTGTACCAGACATAGTGTGTGTGTGTGTGTGTGTGTGTGTGGTGTGTTCTGTTGCGTATCCATTATCATTAGTGGTTCTTACCATTCTATCCACTATCCAGCCTTGGAGATTAGATTATCTTGACCACTGGTTGTCACTTCCTCGCCCCCCCTTTCATCATATTCATAATCACTACTGTTTGTTTGTTTAATGTTGCCCATTCAGTGTTTTCACCAATAAAATTTGAACAAAAGAAAATTCCACAATGGTTCCTTTACTCCCCAAATTAGATAGTAATCACAAAAACCAAATCACCAATAAGAAGCAGCCTCCTCTACCCTCAGCTGCCCAAATCAAGCAAGCCCTGCCAAGAATTAGATTATCTTCCAAACTTCCTATTGGATCAGCACATCCTCCTCCTCCTTCACCCTCTTCAGCAAGAATGCAACCTTCTACGTCCCTACAATCCTCTTGTTCATCTTCATCCACAATAACCTCAGCATCTCCTCCTCCTCCTCCTGCTTCTCAAACAGATGTAGACACAGAATCACTACTAAACAACTTCTTGGTGAAAAATGACTTGAAAATATTGGAAAATTATTTATCGCTTCTGGAAAACAATAATAGCATTCATCAAAACCTTTCTTGTTCTGCAGGGCTCAGTGACATGAATATTCCTCCTAAGAATACTTCAACCCTTCCCAGCGGCTCTTCTAATATCGTCGGTAATTCTTTTAGGCAATCGGGATTCGAGTCCGATGATTCGTTGGTAAATTTTAAAGACTTGATCAAGTTCAATAATACCCATCAAACCAAAAAATTCTCCCCTTCAACCTCCCCTGTTAATCTTTTAGCATCCAACGTTTCATCTCATGAAGAACTAATAAATCAGTTGCAACAAAAAATAAAATTCTATAAAAGCTCAGTGGTGGCAGATAATAATAATTATGATACTAATAATATTAATGACGATGATGACGAAGAATTGAATGTCGAGACTTTTGTCAAATCGAACGACTTATTAATTTATTACAAGATTTTCAACTATTTAATCCAATTAAACGACACCAACAGTAATAGCAGTATCAACAATCCAAGCAACCCGATCTGGAAACTCGGCAAAGAATTGGAACCTTTTTTCGATCAATTGATCAATTTCTCGAATTCCACCATTGGCAAAGTGAATATCGACAACGACGGTAATAACCTTGATCAATTCGATTATGACTTGCTAATGAAGAATCCAAACCATTTGAAATTCCTCGAACAATTTCATAATGACATTGGCTCGATGGTCACCAATGAGTTTTTATTGATTCACTGGGTCATCAAAAATTATGAATCGTTATCATTTAAAAACTTGAATTATATGATGTTTCTAATGGGCGGATTCAAGCCAGTTAACGTTTATGCTGACAAAAATATCACCGCTGGCGGTGAGTATAATGATTCGTTAAAAAAATTGAAATCTTGCTCAAGGTGTCGTAAAAACAAAATCAAGTGTGATTCAACGTTGAAATTCCCTTATAGTTGTTCTAATTGTTTCAAGAAAAACGTCAACTATATTAAAGTCCATGTGAAAAAATTGGAAAATACCAGTGTTTCAAATCCTGTCATGGATAATAATAATAATAATAATAATCATAATAATAATAATAATATCACCAATGATGAAGATAGTGATGATAATAAAACCCTTGTCAATCAAGAAACCACCACGTCCAATAACTTCTTTGAGAATGTTGCTATCGTTGGCGGCGCTATTAAACCCCTGTCACAATATATGGATCGATTTCGTCAACCAGATTCCTATTCAAATGATGATTTACCCCCTTCATCACGCGACCATATCAAGATGACAAGAACTTCTTCCAACTTGACCACTTCCTCTACCTTGACCGCCGCCTCATTGTTGTCATATTCCCCAGCTTCCTCAGCATCATCCACCTCCAATGATGATAATAGAAAACCATGCGATTGTGGCTCCAAGCATTGCTTAAGCGGGTACCAAAGAAATATCAATAATATCAGGTACAATCGCAGAAATTCTAGCTTGAGACTATTTTTAGATTTGTTCAACATTAGCATTTCGAAAAATCAGCTTGATAATGATGATTCGTATGTTGCTGTGGATATGGGAGATGATGAAGAAGGAAACTCAAGCAATCTGGTGGTGACTTGCAAAGTTCAATTAATTTCCTCCGATTTGCTATTGAAGAAAAAGTCGTTGAAAAAAAATACCTTGATCAAATCGCTAACCAGTGATATAATAGCATTGAAGGCCAGGGTTGATGAAATGGTGTTAAAAGAACAGGAAATGCTTGAGTTGTTGATGTCACAAGAACCAATTGATGATGGCACAGAAGATGAGGCAGCGGAAATCTCTGACTTATATGGGTCTAACGAAAGCTTAAAACTCATATATGATTTGAAAAAAGAGTATCATAATAAACACATGAAGGAGATGCCAAACAAGCCTAAGCTCGCCACCAAGAAAAGATCACTGGACGTGGTGGAATCAGCTGCCCCGGTTTCCAAAAAGCAAAAACCATCATTCCTTTCAACCAATGAATTGCTCGTTTTGAATGGATTCGATCCGGTTTTGTCTCGTGGTGGGGCTAAGAAATCAGAAGACTCGATATTTGACAACCACCAGTATTTCAAATTTTTAAAGGATCGATTGCACCGTAATAACTTTTCCAATTACCGTGTGATCAATAGTGATGAAAGCTGTATCATTGAAAAACTTACCGTTCCAAGGATTTGAAGGTATCTCTAGATCAATGTTTCCTTTATTATCCACATTTTTTTTTTCAATGGAATTTATTCATTTATTTATCCCAAGTTGGTGTTTTTAATTGAATTTCATGTTTTTTTTTTGTTTTTTTTTTTTTTCTATTTATTATACTTTTTAGCTTTGGGTATGGCATGATTCTTTCTCTCTTTCACTTCTCTTTAATTTAATTTTATTCTTTTCCGCTTTTATATTTCATTACCTTTGGAACTTGAATAACATGTTGTATTTTTTGGGATACTTTTTAGTGGTTTTAGTGGATTGCTGTATTGAGTTTTTATGGTGGTAGCATTGAAAATTATTGGAGATATATATATCCGATGTAATTTGAAAAACAATTGAAAATGGGGAAATCAAGTGTAATTAAATAAAGACCTTGTCCTGAAAAAAAAAAAAAAAGAGAAAAGGAATAAATTAATAAAAAAGAAATGTACATGAATCAATAATATTTCGGAGCTATCGAAAATTATTGACACCCACTGGGGGTACAATTTACAGGTTTCCATACCGGTTTTTTCGCTTGATATTAAGGGGGCGGACTTTCATAACGATAACGCACGTCATTCATGGGAATCCTTGAGAAAAAAAAAAAAAATTGCCAAATTGAACAAATAAATTATTATTATTATTACTTCATATACATGGCTTATTTTATATGAAACAAAGCAAAAATACAACCACACGAACTGTAATGAGGTAATATCCGTCGGTGCCATGGAAAGGCATCGTTACAACCATAGAAGACACAAGGGAAGAGGCCGGCTATATCCGCAGCATACTGGTGGCTTCCGTAGAAGTATATAAAGAGGACTCTGGTCCACTACAAGTAAGTAGTATATTATGAATAGAAAGCATCCATTCTTAGTACCAGACTCACTAGTAGCCATTGCAAGGGGTGCAGTTATGTGTATATATATATATATATATACATGTGATGCTTTTCCGAGAAAACAAAAGTCCGAGAGTTTGCTCATTAATCGTGATACTTAGCCATATTCCTTGGATTTTCATTGATGATTTCTTTCTTTACTTGGTTGACTGGTTGGATCACTAGCTAGCTCTACACTTGTTGAATATATAATTGAGACGGTATGTGCTGATGTATACCATTCCCATGGATACAACCACAGCATGCACCCCCTTAACATGGGGGTGTGTGTGTCTCTCTCTCTCTCTGCGCCAATGTGTCAAAAAAGAGGCGAAAGATGAAGAGAGAAAAAAAAGAAGAAAAAAAAAAAAAAACAGGACGTAATCATTGATCCACGAAGAGCCCAAATAAACCCTAAATTTAAAATACAATGAAAAAAGAGAGGACATGCCAATCTTCAGACTGTCCCCAATAAATCAATATGCACCACTAGACTCATCCGAGGAGAGTGCCTCGTCGACAAAATATAACCTGCCAGCCAATGATGGCGATGAGTCCAGTGCGGCATTATTTGCCGAAGACAATAATAATCTGAGCGTTTCCAGTGTATCAACAACGCTTGCAAGAGATTTGGATACCATCGAAACCACCAAACTTGGGATTTATTCGATCGTTGTCGTGAGTGCCTCTGCAGTTGGAGGGGTTTTATTTGGGTTCGACACCGCAATCATTTCTAGTTGTCTTTTATTCATAAAAGATGATTTGGGACACTCGTTGAGCTCTTTTGAAAAAGAGATCGTGACGTCCATCACTTCCATGACCGCCCTCCTCGGATCAATAATTGCTGGGTACTTGTCCGACAAATTAGGTAGGAGAAACGTGTTGGCAATATGTTGCGGGGTGTTCATCGCCTCGGCAATTGTTATGGGGTTTGCAAGATCGGTAATTGAATTAGCATTAGGCCGTGCCATTGTCGGGTTGGCAGTGGGTGGTGCCAGCATGGTAGTGCCGGTGTTTATTTCTGAAGTTAGTCCTGCAAGTATTAGAGGCATGTTGTTAACGTTGAACTCCATTTCCACTACGGGAGGTCAGGTCATCGCTTACGTGTTGGCGAATTTCCTTAAAGAATCCAAAAATAATTGGCGGATTTCTTTCTTGGTGAGCGGTGTACCGCCATTTTTATTCCTAATGGTGGCAAGATTCATGCCTGAGTCTCCGAGATTTAGTATCATCAAGGGACGAATCGACGATGCAGAAGTCGCCCTTAGCAAAATCTTCCCTTATGCCACCCCATCTCAAGTACAGGATAAAGTCATGTTGATTCAAGCAGATGTCAATAATTCTAAGAGATTATACAATAAACCGTTTTGGGAAGTTATTCGCGGTAAGAAGAGTACCCAGAATGCTTTGATAATTGGCTCGATATTGATGGCGATCCAACAAGCGGTGGGGTTCAATAATTTAATGTACTACTCGGCGATCATTTTCGAAGATTTGGGGTTTGAAGATCCGATATTTGCCTCGATCTCCATTGCCCTGACGAATTTCATTTTCACATTCGTGCCGTTCTTTCTCTTGGATAGAATCGGTAGACGGAAAACTTTGTTAAGAACCACATGGGTTCTAGGGGTTGCCATGCTCGTGGTGTCGATATTATATCTATATAAATCACATATCAACACTGACTCTTCTATACTAAACATTTCCATCCTCATTACAATGATTGTTTATGTTGCTGGCTATGCCTCAGGTTTGGGCACGGTTCCGTGGCTATCGGTAGAACTTCTACCTTTGGAAGCCAGGGCAATTGGGGGCACGGTGATCACTTGTTGTAATTGGTCGACCAACTTCTTTATTTCCTTGTCTTTTTTAAGTCTTATGGATACTCTTTCTCCGGGCCTCACGTTTGGGTTTTTTGGGGTAATTTGTGTGCTTAGTTGGGTGTGGATTTTCAAAATGTATCCTGATGTCACTGGTATACCATTGGAACAAGTTAGCAAGATCTTTGAAAACGGTGTAGATATGTATTTGGCCGATGAGTTGAGAAGGAAAAACAAGGCAAGTTATCTGCTCACTTGAAAGATAATCGGCTTATCATTTTGATTTGAGAGACAAGAGAAGAAAGAAAAAAAAAAAAATGATTGGTTTATTATAAGGAGACTTATACATATACAAATTAGAATTACTATGCTTCCTGTCACACTTTTTGATGAACTTAATATACTACTTTGAATTATTATTGATATTTCTATTATAGGCTGTTGAATATTTATACAAAATTATATTCTAGTCACTATCATCTGCTATTATTTCCAAGAGGGCTGTTCATGTCTTTTAGAAAATTTTGGTTTTGTGTTTTTCCGTCATGCATCCAGCTTCCCAACATGCGATAAAATAAATCACAAATCCCATTTCCTTAAAAAAAAAAAAAAAAAAAAAATTATCAGTAAGGCTTCAGATGGCGGCAAATCAACTGAGATATTTAATCATCCTCATTAATAATACCAAGCTAATAGTTTTGTGTCAATAATATTTCTGACCCCACAATAATCCTGTTACAACCACACAATAATACAGTCATGCCCTTGCTAAGGATCATTTTTGAGAACCTGAGGTTCTGGCTCAACCTCATCAGATCAGTGATTCGTGTCACTTTAATCCCTTTAACTTTACTATTGATGTTTTATGACTGGTTTCTTGAAGATATCATATATTTTAGACAACTCACCGGCGCTGTAATAAAAGAAATCCTCCATATTTCTCCCTGTGTATTTGGACTATTCCGATCCCTGGAAATTGAAGATCCCAAATATCCTACCCCCAATCGAATGGGCCCATTGAAACGAGAATCTGATTTTTTTTTGAAAAAGTGTACGAAGATTTTCATGAAATGTAATGTTGGGCTTCAGAATCTTGTTAATGGTAGTTTGGGAGAATTGAAAAAAAGAGTTGAAGTGTGTGGAAAGCGGTACAGGCAGGGTCTTAGATTTTGGTATTTGACCAAAGACACTGAAGACTGGATATTCCATTACCCCAAATGTTTTATTAAACTCATAATAGCCAAGCTCCAGAGTGAACCAGTGGGAAAAAAAGGGGGTGGTGGTTTCGATGATGCACCAAAACTAAGAACTTATAATCTGCAAAATATGAGCCACGGAACGAAAAGAGGGAGTTTGGAGATTGGAAACTCTATAAAAAGAGTCTCTGGTGTTAGAACTTTACCACCTACTACTGTTGAATTCGATAATGAGCTCATACTTCCGACCCTGGCGCCACGATCAAAAGACAAGGAGGTTTCTGCTTCTATGTCCTTACCCTTGGGGACAAAAAGTATAGAGAATTGCTACTCCATATCAGAAGACATTACTGGAAATTATAATGGGAAAACATTCAGGAGTAAATTAAGGTTTCCGGTATTGCGATCCGCCAGAAAAGAGCCAGGCCCGTTAATAATCTCCCATAATAAAATCGGTGACTATAGTGAAGTCAAAAAATCGATTATTTCTGTTATTGATAACAATGCCTTTGATGATGGCTCTTTGGGGCCTGTTGTTGTTAGGTTGGCCTGGCATTGTTGTGCGACTTATGACAAAGACACTGGCACTGGTGGTTCCAACGGTGGAACCATTAGACTTCCTCCAGAATTAACAGATGATGGTAATATAGGTCTTCAGCCAGCAATGCTAGTCTTAGAAATAGTCAAACAACAATTCCCTTGGATAACGTACGCTGATCTTTATACTTTAGCTGGAGCTACGGCGATTGAAGCCTTGGGTGGTCCCAAAATTGAGTGGAAATCTGGACGAACTGATGTTTTAGATACAAAATATGTTCCAGAAAATGGTAGGTTGCCTATTGGCAGTAAAAATTCCGACCATATTAGGAATGTTTTTGGTAGAATGGGATTTAATGATCAAGAAATTGTATGCTTAATTGGTGCGCATACTTTGGGAAGAACTCATAAAAAATATTCCGGGTGGGAAGGTAAATGGACTGATGATCCAATTAAGTTTGATAATGAATTCTACAAAGTGTTGTTGGATAATAACTGGGAATGGAGAACTGTTCCTGAGACTGGCAAGTATCAATATTTCCAACAAGGAAATAATGATATTATGATGTTACAAACGGATATGGAAATGATTAAAGATTCAGAATTTCATCAATGGGTTGAAGTGTATGCAAAAGATCAAGATAAATACTTTGAAGACTTTGCAAAAGTATTTTCTAAGTTATTAGAGTTGGGGGTTCAAAGAAATGAGCAAGGGATTGCAATCAAGGCAAGGTAAAAATTTTCTGAGAAAACTGTTTGCTTATATATAAATAAATCCATGATTTATATCTTAAAAATGTATAAAGATAAATAACTAGAGATTTAAAACTCTTTATTAAGTAAGGTAAGGTAAGGTAAGAATATAGTGTTTTTGACAGTATTAGTAAGTAATGAAGGGTAAAACATGAATAGGAATAAAACAATATATAACAAAAATGTGACGATCATACTGGAGACAAGACATGGAGCCAAGATCCAGTGAGTTTGTCTGTGGTGGTTACTGTTCTTCAAGATAGTAAATTTCATCAAATTCATATTATGTTTCAACAATTATACTACTTCATTTACCGAGAGAGACAGAAAAAAAAAAGGTCAATAAGAGGTTAACATAGCCCCCAAAAAAAAAAATGGAAAAAAAATAATATAGAAAGACAATATTGGATAATTTAAACGCAAAAATATGGCGGTATAAGGGATTTAATGGTGATTTCAGGACCGGATTGAATTGAATTTGAATTGAGTTGAATTGTATATTAACGAGTCACAGAGGTTCTAAATAACATACAAGCCGGGAATTTTGTGCAGGTCTTTCTAATAGGGAAAGTAAAGAAAATACTATAACTTTCTCACAACATCACACTCCTTGCTTTAAGGATTGATCATATCACCGGTGAAAAACTCAAAAATCAAGATTATTAAGGGAAAAAAGGTGCAATGTGGAAAATATGATATGAAGTTGCTAGTGGATCACCCATCACTAGGAGCTTCATGAACTGCGATGGAGGTCTTTGTTAATGGGTTTTGGCACTATATCTCAAGTACTAAGTATTTTCAAAGTAGTGAACATCAGAGTTCTGGGGAGAATAATAAAATCAATAAAATAATGAAAACCAATTAAACCGAGTAAACCAATTGAATCAAACCAAAAAAAAAAAAAAATAAGATCCAGTACCATGGGTCTGTCTCAAGTGTCACCACACACTTTCTAAGTCCAGACACCTATCCTGATTCTATAAATCAATGTACCAATTGAACACTTTAACTCACGCTCCATTTATTTACCACAAATATTAGTGAGAGATAACAATGTGAAGCCTTTGTGAAATAATATTAAAATCAAAATCAAATAGACCAGTGCTATGGTTCGATCTCTGATTTTGATGGGCCGGGTAACATTATGTAAAGCAAACATGGTTATATGCAGAAAGAAATTATATGTACATGTTATATTACGATGCGACTATACTAGATGTAGTTAGTCACGGGTTAGGATTGATTTAGTATTACTCTCTGAAGAACCAGAGATCATATATATTGAAAACTTTTCATAATCGACGACTATAATTATATACTAATGGTTATGAGCTTATGGTTATGAGCACGTGTATCATTGCCTATAACCAATAGCTCAAACCATACTACAACAGTACATCTGACTTCGTGGCCAAGCTGGTTAAGGCGTGCGACTGTTAATCGCAAGATCGTGAGTTCGATCCTCACCGAGGTCGCTTATTTTTTTCAACTTAATCCTTTTTTTTATTTGAAAAATATATAACAAATGCTACGAACGTTTGTTACAGGTATTGGTGATTCCAGGGAAGTTTGATGAGTAATATTAACGCCGAAGCCAACACTAGAGGCTTCATTTAGTGATGATGGAGTTTCAACAAAAACCAGGTCGCACCCCATATACGTTATATGTCAAAAATACTCGCATCTTCATGTGATTTATCACATGATACATTTTACTAGTGTATGGGTGTAAAACTGCCCAACATCCAATAACATATTAATCCATACACCTATCCTTGTACATGCATACATACATAATGTATGTATTAAATATTTCATGTAGAGATATAGTTAATCCTATGAGCTGTAAAGGTAATACATGATAAATACCCTCAATTGAACACTGCAATTAGAAATTGCATCTGTATAGCCAAAATATACTTCTTGGAAACACCTTCAAGATCCCCAATAACTCCACGGAAACTCATACCACTGCACGAGCTGTGAGTTTCCTTTAATATATTAGATCAAGTTTTTCCAAAAATCCCCTTTTTCATCTCATTGAATCATTTATTGTATTGAAGAGCATCTTCTTTGGTAATTTCTGTTTCAATTTTGACGTTCTCATATAACTAGCTTTAGCTGAATAAATGTGTAATTATCTTCTTAATAAACCTTTGTCATTTAAAAGTGTAGTGTCTTCACTAGCGATAACCTCATTTTCTCAGTAATAACCTTCCATAATAACCTTAGCTTAGTAACTACTCTTGAACCTCATGGGAACTATTACAATTGTTCTAGTGATAGTTGTCTTGTTCCTCTTAAGTGGTGACAAGGAAGGCGCCTTCAGCCGCACACTGCTACTGTAATGTGACGGATCAATTTGATTTCTGGATTTGGTAAACCATATTGTATCATATGTTTGAAGTTGACGTGATCAATAGCCCCATTTTTCCTCTTCTTTTAAATTAACTATTCTCAATTTAAACAACAGCAAAAGGTAATGTAAGGTTGAGCACACACGTCATTCTGCACCATACACGTGATCAGACAAGGTGCTAACTTGCCCCCAATTTTTAAAAAAAACCAACGAGATTTTGCTTGCCACACGGGGGGCCATCACTTGAACCGTTCTAGTTGACGAGGTGATTCACATAGAAATAAGCAGCTGATTCAGTAATTCTTCTAATTAGAATTAATTTATCGAAATTTTCTGATAACAGTAACATATTTCAATACATTGAACTTTGAGATTGATTTTTTTTTCTCTTTCTTTTGTTTTGTTTATCTTGATTTGATTTTGATACATTAGCAACAATGAGTATTAAGGGGTTTACCAAAGGAATTGCGAGAGCACCTACTATGGTGAAACGGAAGTTCAACATAGGTACTCAAGCAGAAGAGGATCCAGTGTTTGTTGATGCAGAAAGAAGATTCAAAGAATTCGAAGTGGAAACCAAGAAATTATCCGAAGAATCTAACAAATATTTCAAAGCTGTCAATGGGTTGCTCGACCATCAGATCGAATTCTCAAAGGGGATTGAAGAGATTTACAAACCTATATCTGGTAAAGTGTCTGATCCAAATCACACAATTCCTGAAGATTGCCCAGAAGGTTTAGAAGCGTGCGAGGCTTATAGAGCATTGGTCACCGAGATGAAGTCCAGTCTTGCTCCTGATCTCTCATTAATTGAAGAGAGAATCATCAACCCTGCCAAGGAATTGTTGAAAGTGATTGAGACCGTTAGAAAGATGTTGACCAAGAGAAACCACAAGAAGGTTGATTTGGATAGACACACCGACTCTATGACAAAGATCGAAAATAAAAAGGAGAAGTCCGTCAAAGACGAGGAAAGATTATACAAAGCCCAAGCAAATGTGGAAATTGCTCAACAAGAATATGATTATTACAATGAGATTTGCAAAACTGAACTACCACAGCTATTCCACTTGGAAGCAGAATTTATCAAACCGTTGTTTGTATCATTTTATTACATGCAATTGAACATCTTCTACACATTATATACCAGAATGGAAGAGCTCAAAATTCCTTACTTTGATTTAAACTCCGATATTGTGCAAAGATTCATCGAAAAGAGAGGTAATGTTGAAGAATTGACCGATGCTATTGGTATTTGCCATTTCAAGACTAATTTCGCTAAGACTAAATTGGAAATGACTAGAAGAAAATACGGGAAGGCAGACGAGGCTGCAGAAGAAGCCGCTGGATCCGCATCGCCTTCTTATCTACCAGCATACTCTCCACAAGGCCAATCACCAGCGCCAACTGGATCTGGGCAACCAGCAGCCACTCCAACTTATGGCACTGCTCCACCAGCTTATACAGCATCACCGACCTCCACTGCATATTCTAGTGCTGGAAGTGCTTATGCTGCCCCAACCACAGCTGGCACAGCATATAGCTCCCCTGTCGCTACTCCTCTAGCTGCTGCTATCCCAGCTGTCCCAGTCCCAGCTGCTCCTCGTGCACCAGCCCTCGAATATTGTACCGCATTATATGATTACACTGCCCAAGCCGAAGGAGATTTATCCTTTGTTGCAGGATCCGTTATCCAGATTGTGCAAAGAACCGAGGATCAAAATGGTTGGTGGACTGGGGTCGTTAATGGCCAACAAGGTGTTTTCCCTGGTAACTACGTGCAATTGAACCAATAGAAGGTTTTACCTTAATTTTTTTTTTTTTTCGTTTTCCCAATGCATTCTTGATTTTTTTTTGTTTAATCTTGACCCACTTTAGACAGACTTCTGTTCATAATTTTTCTTTACCATTCGTCATCATTAATATTGAAGTATCTTTATTTTTTTTTTTTTGCCAAATGTGATGTTGTACATTTACTATTATCATTATTTTTTCATTATCTTTTTTTGTGAATTCATGAGTTTATTATTCAGGGTGTGACGTGATAGAAGTGGCTAAGTTTCCTTTTTTCTTTTCTTTTCTTTTCTCTTTTTTTTTGCTAATGTTCTTCTTTTGCTTAAAAAAAAATAATTGGGGCTTTTTTTAAAGGAAAATTCCAGTGAATGGTCACTTTCTCGATCCATAATAAAAATATATCAACTTGGAGATTATGACATATTTCGCGCCCTAATAAAATGCAGACACATATGAGCCCTAAATACATGTGCAAGTCAAATAATGTTAGATCATATGACCTGCACATGACCCAAAATCGGCTTTTCCATCGATCGAAATAAAACAGAATTTTTTCAGATTAATGTCCATACTTACATGGTTCCTTCTTCTGCAAATATTTCAGGTTTGTTCTCTGATAGTTTCGTTACAACATCATCAAAAATGGCTCCAATCGTATGTATTGAACGATCAGCATCTTAATTGTGAAAAAAAATAGAAAACGTGAAACAGGAGTTCTACGAACGGATGTTTTATTAGGAATGATAGATAATGTACTATTGCACAGAAAGTGGCAGCAAGGATATCTACCAGTGTTACATTGCAAATTCTTATGAGAATGAGGAATACGTATTTGGATCATCATTTTGGAAAGAGAAAAAGACTGAAACTCTACAGAGTGGGTGTTTATTACTCACCCTCAATTTTGAGTAATTTTTTTTCTTTTCATCTCTAACTTGTATTTCTCTAGTAGTAAATGAACAAGACCAACTTGGTGGAACCTGAATGCTTTGCTGTTTGAATATTTTCTGCCATTAAGTAAGAAGATCTGCAATTTTTTTTTTTGCAATATCAAACTATTTAATGGCAAAATTTTCACAATTAGAATTTTTATATTTCACATTTCTGTTTGAAGACAGTAGGCTAACAGGTTATATAGACTACCAAAAAGTCCAAGCAAGTTAAGAAGTTCGTCGTTGACGTTTCTGCTCCAACTGAAAACCAAGTTTTCGACCCATCTGCTTACGCCAAGTACTTGATCGAACACATCAAGGTTGAAGACCGTCTCGGTAACTTGGGTAACAACATCACCATTGAAGAAGATGAAGAAAAGGTTATAATCCTTGCTTCTAACGGTACCTTCTCTGGTAAGTACTTGAAGTACTTGACCAAGCGTTACTTGAAGAAGAACCAAATCAGAGACTGGATTAGATTCGTTTCTGTTAAGCAAAACTCTTACAAGTTGCAATTCTACTCCATCAACGCTGATGAAGAAGAAGAAGAAGACGATGAAGAATAGATTATTTGACCCGTTATGTGTATATTTTAATAATTTCTACCGTTACGAATTAATATAATTAATTTTTCTATTTAAACATATTTATGATCTGTAGAAATTGATTAATCATTCAACTAAGATGAATGAAGATACGGCAATTCCTCATCATCCAAAACGTGATCGATCACGTGTTAACTCAAGATAATTTTCCTTTTTTCTTTTGAATCTTCCAGTTTTTGGATGAGTAAAAAAAAAGAAAGCGAATTTTCAAGGGAGATAGATTCCATTCGAAGGAACCAAGTAGGCACATAACCAAACAAGAACCATGTCTATTCAAGCTGAAACTGTCCTTAAAGCCCTTGATAAAGAAGGCGTTATCCAAAATACCGATGCCACCTTCCCAGGTGTCACTTTCCAGGCAATTCAAGGTATGTATATGTGTTGTTGTAAAGAAGGTGTTGTTCAAGAGAACCTCTTGGTTCCTAATATCATTTAGAGGGCCAAAATTAACAATGTAAATAGCCGTGCTTAACTCTTTGAGCGCGTTTGAAATGGTCAAATATAAGCCTATTGAAAAGGATCAATGGGTCTTAACCAAAGAAGGTGAAGAAATTGTGGAACAAGGTTCTCACGAATACAGATTGTTAACCGAAGTTATAAGTAGCTTAGAAGGGATGAAAATTTCTGACGTTTCAAAAAAATTGGGTAAAGCTGGTGCTTTGGGTCAAGGTAAAGCCTTCAAGAACGGGTGGATCAAGAAGGATGGTGACACCTTGAAGCCAAGTGACAAAGTCTCTAAAGATAACTTACCAAGTGATACCACTGCTTTACAATTGAAGGCCATTGCTGAAGGTGGAGACTTGCCAGACAAGAAAGTGTTGACCGATTTGAAGAAGAGAAAGTTGGCCTCTGTTTCAAAGGCTATCTCTTTCAGCATTGAAAAAGGTCCACAATTTGCTCTTAAGATTGTCAAGATGGAAACTGATATCACCAACGAAATGGTTTCTAGTGGCAGCTGGTCCAATTTGAAATTCAAAGACTATAACTTCAACTCCGAAGGTATTTACCCAAATTCAGGTGCTTTACACCCATTGAACAAAGTTCGTGAAGAATTTAGACAAATTTTTTTCTCTTTGGGTTTCACCGAAATGCCTTCTAACCAATATGTGGATACCGGTTTCTGGAATTTCGACACTTTATATGTTCCACAACAACATCCAGCTAGAGATTTACAAGATACTTTCTACTTGAAGGACCCAGTCAAGGGCTCCCCACCAGCTGATGAAAAATTGTGGGAAAATGTCAAGGCTGCCCATGAAGGTAATGCCTTTGACTCTGTTGGTTACAGATACCCTTGGAAAGGTGAAGAATCTTTGAGAATGGTTTTGCGTACCCACACTACTGCCATTTCCTCTCAAATGTTATACCACTTAGCCAAAGACCCAAAACCTTCTAGATTATTCTCTATTGACAGAGTTTTCCGTAACGAAGCTGTCGACGCTACTCACTTGGCTGAATTCCACCAAGTTGAAGGTGTTATTGCCGATTACAATATTAGATTGGGTGATTTGATTGGTTTCATGCAAGATTTCTTTGACCAAATGGGTGTCCATCAATTGAGATTCAAGCCAGCCTACAACCCATACACTGAACCATCCTTGGAAATCTTTTCCTGGCACTCAGGTTTGAAGAAATGGGTTGAAATCGGTAACTCTGGTATGTTCAGACCTGAAATGTTGGAAGGTTTGGGCTTGCCAAAGGACATGAGAGTTTTGGGTTGGGGTTTGTCCTTAGAAAGACCAACTATGATCAAATACGGTGTTAACAATATTAGAGAATTGTTAGGTCATAAAGTCAACCTTAACTTTATTGAAACTAACGCCGCTGCTCGTCTTGATGAAGAGTTGTATTAAAGTAGTCTATGCGAATAGAATTTGTCTCGTTATTTCTGAAGTTATTTCCTTATTTTTGCTACATTTTTCTCCCTGGTTGTCATGCTAGACTGTCGTCTTTCTATTGCAATTATCTACATATAATATAATATCCTTCTCTCTCGTATATTGATTAAAGATGATTCTGTAATGAGTCCTTTTATCTATGCCCTTAAGGATAATGCCTCCACCGTGCGCGTAACCGTTTTTTTTTTTTTTTTTTTTTTTTAATTTTTTTTCTCGATACAAAACCAAAGATACCTGGAACCGTTAATCGTTATGTAAGACAGTAATCACAAGCCATAAAAGTAATGGATCAACAACTCCTGACTCTTTTACAGGCATTGGGTACTATGTACTCCAATGCAGAGTACTCTACGAAGCAAAAGGCTAACGACTACTTGCAACAATTTCGTCAGTCTCAAGAAGCTTGGACGATCTCCCATTTGATCTTGGATGACGAAACCAACCAATTTGACCTTCAAACCAAGCTTTTTGCCGCCCAAACTTTGCGAGCCAAAATCAGTTTCAATTTATCACAAGTGCCAAGCGATGGGTTGGATCAAATTAAAGATTCTTTAATCAAATTGATCATCAGTTACACCACCAAAAACATCAAAGTTATTAGAACTCAACTCAATATCGCGCTAGTGAGTTTGTCTTTACAACATTTATCATGGGAAAATCCAGTAGCTGATATAATAGCCGTCTTCGAGGCTCAATCACAACAAAACTCTAGCTACACCAATGCTTACTTGGCCTCGTTGTTCGAATTTTTGAAGATTTTGCCAGAAGAATGTTCAGATATCAATAAGACACCATTATCTGACAGCGATTTTGCTGCAAGGACTAGTGTTTTGATTTCTAAAAACAAGGCCAACGTCTTGCAATTACTTATCCAATTATCTACCTCGGAGGACAAGCAAACTAGTGCTGCCGTTTTGGACTGTCTTAACTCTTGGATTACCGAAATTCCAATCACCAAAATTTTGTCCACCGCTTCGCTTTACCAATTGATTTTCAATAACCTTTTACACGAGCAGAATTTTGACTTATCTATCGAAGCGTTGATTTCAATTATCAAAGAAACCCAGGATATTGAAAACTTGGATCTCATTTCTGACTTGTACCAAGAATTGATTAAATTAAAACCTTTGTTGTTTGAAAACTTTGAGAGTTTTGAGATTGTTAAAGGGTTAACCAGATTGTTTGTGGAGATCGGAGAATGTTGGAATGCTTCAATTATTAAAAACCCAGAATATTTTAAAGACTTGATCGAAATCTTATTGAAATGTTGTGAATTCAAAGATGATTTAGATGTCATTAGATTAACTTTTAATTTCTGGGATCTGTCGGCTATAATGTTGGAAGCCCCAGCACATGCAGACAGCAAAAAAGCGTTTGCTCCTGTTTTCCTTAGATTGATAGAAATCATTATTGACCAGTTGGAGTACCCAGAATCCGACGATGATGACAATAATGCTGAACAATCGACCAAAGATTTATTTGACGGGGACTTAGAAGCCAAGGAAAAGTTTGTCGAGTTCAGATACGACATGGGTGATGTTTTGAAAGCTTGTTGTTTGATCGTCGGTTCTAGCGATTCGTTGGCTGTTCCATATAACAAATTGCAGAACTTGGCTCAAAATGAGGGAGCCATGAAATTCAGCTGGCAAAAAATAGAGGCACCATTATTCTCAATGAGATCAATGGCCAACAAAGTGGACTCTCAAGCCAGTAATGATATGTTAAACAACATCTTCCAGCTTTTATTGCACTTGATTCAATCGAACTCTCCACTTATACAATATAACAGAATCAAATATGCAGTTACCCTTGTATTTGGGAGATACACAGAATATACTAGTAACCATCCAAGTTTATTAGAACCTCAATTGGATTTTATTTTTAATAATTTGAATACTGCGGCAAATAAGGCACAAACCACTGAACAAGAAAAGGATCTTTTGGTGGCTTCTTCAAATTCTCTCATGTACTTCTGCCAAGATTGTGCGTCATTATTGGTGCCGCTTTTGGATAAATTCTATGAGTTTTATACCTCTATTAAAAACAATAGCAATGTTGATTCTTCGGTGATTTATGAAATCACCGATGGTATCTCTCATGTCATCAACGCTCAACCTTCAGAAGAAGAAACCTACAATACTGCCAAGATCTTCCTTCAACCAACTTTGGAGGAGTTGAACGTATTCAACCAAAACGCCCCACAAATATTACAATCAAAGAATGATGATGATATCGCGTACAAAACTATTGCTGACAAGATTGAGTTGGTGACGATCTTATTAACTTTCCTTGAACCAATGGATTACCAATCGAACGTCAACAGAATTGCTGATCTAGTGATTGAAGTTTTCCCATTAATGGAATCCCTTTTCACTAATTTCAAAAATAGCTTCAAAATTTCTGAAAGAATTGTGAAGTTTTTAAAAGTGCAGATTGAAGTACATACAACTTACTTGGTTTCTATTTTGCCAAGAGTTATCGACTTGGTTAGTAAAGGTTACGAAACTACTAAATATGGTTGCTATTTATGGTTAACTGGTATTATCATCAAACAATTCAACGATGATTACGTGAGTGATGATATTAAACAAGGGGTTTTCAATTTCGGGATTTTGCAAGGTAAATTATTTTCTAGTTGGTTGATTGAACAACTTCCAGGAACCAATATTCCTCTTCTAGCCTCCAATGACAGATCGTCGACAAGTTATGAAAGTTTAGAAAATGAAAGATCGAAACTTTTCGACCAATTGATCAATGTTGAAGATAAGGTTGAAGACTTTTTCAGAATGCTTGATGATTTGATTCTTCAATTCCCATTCAAGGTTATTGGTGATTTACATAATAGTGACTCGATGGTCCAACAAAGTTTCCAAATCGGTATATTGGCATTGAATCTAGATAAATATGATCCAGTGATCAACACTATCAGATTCTTAATCGACTTTGTTTCTTGGGGTAATGAAGTGCCACCGATTTCCATGGTGAAGAGTAACCCAATTGAGGTCAGAGAAACGGTTTGTAAATTCTTACTCAGCTCGCCAGCGGGAGGTTTCAATGGCGAATCACAAGATACCAATGGTTTATTGTTATTCAATATGTGCTTCAAAGGATTGCTTTTCAAATTCCCCCGCGATGCCGAGTTTGAAACCTATGATTTGGTTAACAGATTGGTGAAATTGGTGTTTGTGCTTTCCAACAATAATGTGGCATTGATCAGATCCTGGGTAGAGTTTGCAATCGAGGACTTACCACTAAACTCTGTTAGCGATCAAGAAAAGATCAAAACACTAGGCGAAGTGGAAGCTGCCTTGAGTAAAAATGATTTTAGAAAATTCAAAGCATGTCTTAAACTCTTCATCAATTACTATTGGAGAAAGCATGCTCATGATTAGGTCTTTATGTATGATTGCTACATATATACAACGGTTGTTACAATATATTTTCTTTTTCAACTAAAAAAAAAATGGTAGGATTTCTACAATGCAAGTATAAGAATATTAAAAAACTGATGCAGTTTGTAGTAAGTGTATTCATTTCAAAATAAATTAATAAAATAAAAAATATATCCAAATGATGTCACATAATAACTATACAAGTGAGGGAGGTGGCTACGTTATATACATGATGTTCAGTAACAGTAGCAACGACCAAAAATCATAAAATGTATTTAAAAAATATTATTTTCTGATAATATGGCAATATCTACACCGTCTATCATCCCATTACAATTTCCAAAGCCCCCCCTTTTTTTTTGTTTTTGTTTTTGTTTTAATTTATGCTTTATTGCTCATTTCTTGGTTAAAAAGTTCTTAATCTTGTCAAATGTACTTTGGTGTTTTGGAGCTTCGTTGTGAACAGGACCATCTTCAACATGGATATCTTTCAATGGATGGGTTCTGGTAGCGGTAGAGTCACCAAAACTGTCAGCTAATGCCTCCAAAATGGCGACTTGTGTATCATTTTGGGCCTTTGGTATAGAGACATCGAAATGAACTTGCATGTCACCACGTCTGTTAACATCGCCTGATCTAGGAATACCTTTACTTGGAACGGTGATCACTTTGTTGTTGTTGGTACCGGCAGGAACCTTCAATCTCAAGACTGCCCCATCAACAGTAGGAACTTCGACGGTACCACCGAGAATGGCGGTGGTGAACGGTATCTTGATCTTGTGAATGAGGTCTTTCCCAGCAACGGTGAACGCAGGATCTTGCTGGATTCTGATTCTAATGATCAAATCCCCTTTGTATGTCCGTACGTTCGCCGACTTGGTAACCGCTGGGGCATCACCTTCACCACTAATCTTCACTCTCACGCCATCAGAAATCCCCGGTGGCAAATCGACCTCGGTAGATTTATTCACCTGCTTGACCCCTTCACCATGACAGGTGCCACACGCCGCGTCGCGAGAAATCACTGTTCCGGTACCCCCACACTTGTTACAAGTCAGGGCCATTTGGAACCCTCCTTGCATGTACTGAACTCTCTGACCAGTTCCGTGACAAGTCCCACAGGTCGATTTCTCCTTGCCTTGCTTCAACCCACTCCCACTACACGTCCCACAGTTGTCCAACGCCGAGTAGGTCACGTTGAGGTGCTTCCCAAACACCGCGTCCTTCAACGACACAGTCTTCGCCACCTCGATGTTGTTACCCACGTACTCAGTAACATAGCTTCTGCCACCGTTAGCGCCGCCTCTGCCATTGCCACCACGGAACGCCGCACCAAACAAATCTTCAAAGTTGAAATCTCCAAATGGGTTGCCGCCTTGAGCACCACCAGCACCACCAGCACCAGCACCACCGCCAAACCCTCCAAACCCTGCAAATGGATTACCGGCGTGTGGGTTGAAGTTACCGTTCTGGTCGAATGTGGACGAGCCAAATTGGTCGTATTGGGCTTTCTTGTCAGAGTCACTCAAGATTTCATAAGCGTCCTGAACATCGTGAAATTTGCCTTCAGCACCTTCTTCTTTATTGACGTCTGGGTGATACTTTTTAGCTAATTTATAATACGCCTTTTTTATTTGACTAGTAGAAGCACCCTTGTCGACCCCTAAAGTCTTATAAGGATCAGTTACCTTTAATTGCGAGGAAGATGAGTGGAACTGGCGACATGACGATGGTGATAATCTATGTGGTTTATAAGATTGGTAGCGAGCTACTCTGGAAGAAGTAGCCAAAAAACGTCTAACGAGAACTGGTTTAATCATCACAGATCAGTGATTTCGAAAATAGTAATAATAATAGCAGTGAAAGCAATTCTATGGTTGACTTTCTATTATTATGTCACTTTTCCATCGCAGTTCCAATTTTTTTTTTCTCTCTTTGCCCTTGGAACATCAAAGAAAAAAATGGAAACCGAGGGCAACACACGTGACTCAGAAAACGGTACAGAATATTATTCCACGTTATTATTCTATCAAGCAATACTTGTTGGAATGATTCCACATGATTTTTGAGATACGAAGCAGAATATATGAAGCTCATCGATTGAAATATTTCTTTTCAATCGGTTTTTATCATTTTCCAGAAGAATCAATATTCCCTCGGAAACGCACGTGACCATAATGAAAAAAGTCCTGAGTGCTCATCACCTAAAACAGGTCGGACGATATAATGGGGAAAAACTTAAAAGCCACCGTTTTATCCGTTTACCATTGATTAAATCTATAGAACTACAACAAAAGCCCGAAATCAAGTGGCCCAACTCTTACATTGTCCAATAGATTCTAAATAAATTTACAATGTGGGGTCGTCCAAGTGGTCCACCACCAAATTTCCGTGAAAACACCGATCAACAAGGAGGTCGCCACCATCACCAACAACAACAGCAACCCCATAATGGCGGTTATGGCTACCCAGGTCAATCCCAAACCACCTACAATGGTCAACTGACAAATAATGCTTATGGCGGCAATACATATGGGGAACCACCATCTAATTATGGTCAACCACCATCTAATTATGGTCAACCACCATCTAATTATGGTCAACCACCATCTAATTATGGTCAACCACCATCCCATTATAACGAGCCATCATCTTCAAGTTATAATGCAGGCAACGATTACTCTCGTCCTCCTGCTCAAAATTATGGCTCTAGTTCTTATGGCTCTGATTCTTATCAAAGACCTAATGGTCCACCACCAGGTTGGTCCCAACAACAAGTTCAAGAACAGGCTAATTCCGTGTCGGTTTTCCAAGAAAACGACCATGATATCAACATTCAAGAAGCTTACAATGTCCACGCCCCATCTCAAGCCCCTCAAAGATTCTCTTCTCAGGTCGATGGTTATAATTACCAATACTCTAACTGTACTGGGAGAAGAAAGGCTTTACTTGTTGGTATCAACTATATTGGTACCAAGAACCAATTGAGAGGGTGTATCAATGATGTTCATAACGTTTCCAAGTTTTTGCAAAAGCACGGGTACAAGGAATCGGATATTGTCGTTTTAACCGATGATCAAACCAACAGCAGAGCTTTGCCAAAGAAACAAAACATTCTCGATGGGATGAAATGGTTAGTGAAAGGTGCTCAAGCTAATGATTCTTTGTTTTTCCATTACTCTGGACATGGTGGCCAAGTTGAAGATAAAGATGGCGATGAATACGATGGGTATGACGAATGTATTTACCCAATGGATTTCGACAGTGCTGGAGAGATCATTGATGATATCATGCATGACATCTTGGTGAAATCTTTGCCTGCTGGTTGTAGATTGACTGCACTTTTTGATTGTTGTCACTCTGGTTCAGCATTGGATTTGCCATACACTTACTCGACCAAGGGGATCGAGAAAGAACCAAATGTGGCTGCCGAAGCCGGCCAAGGTTTGCTTAGTGCCGTCACCTCCTATATGTCTGGTGACACTGTCAGCGCCATCACCAAAGCGTTTGGTGCAGTGGGGACTTTTATGCAAGGTGATAACAATAGTGCTATTGAAAAGACCAAGAAAACTAAAACTAGTCCTGCCGATGTCATCATGTTATCTGGTTGTAAAGATGATCAAACCAGTGCCGATGCCAGTGAAGGTGGTCAAGCTACCGGGGCGATGTCTTATGCGTTTATCAAAGTGATGGACACCGGGAAACAACAATCTTATTTGAGTTTATTGCAAAACACCAGATCGGTGTTGTCTGGTAAATACTCCCAGAAACCTCAATTGTGTAGTTCCCATCCAATTGATGTTAATCTTCAATTCATCTTTTAAGGATGGATGATTGCTGTTCAAAAAATGTTGTGAGACTTGGTACACGTTGTTTAATAATCAAATAGTCTATGACAATCAAGTCGCATATTATTTCATAATCAAATAATCTATGATAATGTTGCAAAGGATTTTTTTTTTTTTTTTTTTTTTTTTTGTCATCATTCATGGCGGGGGCCATTTTTGAAAGATCCAATATGAAGCAATTTTAATTGAATATATGTAGATACATCACCCCGTAAATAAATGAATGTAAATAGAAGTGTCCAGATATCATTGCTTTCATAGTCTTGAAATCCTTTAAGATATCTTTCAATGTGTAGGCCCATCTACTAGTTGGTTTTGACTTGAGACTTAACCGATAAGGTTAAGACATTCTTCTGATTTGTGCAAAAGTGTAAGCGCCTAATTTGAACTTAAAATAATGTAATAATGAAATTAACAATAAGATATGTATTTTGATAAACTGATATTACAAAGAGCAATGCTATTGACAAGAATTGAAGAGAAAATACCCGAAAAAAAATAATAATAATAAACGAACCCAGAAGAAAAACAATGAAAGTGATAAAAAGTCAAAAAAACAAGAAAAAAAGTTGAACAAAGCTAAGGATTTTTTCTATCCACTCATCTTTTTCCTTTTGTTTGTTGTTGTTTGTTGTTGTTTGTTGTTGTTGTTCTTTTTTTCCAGTTTAGAAAACCCCATTACTTTCTTCCAAAATCTTTAAAAAGAATTTGTTAATTTCGTACCATTTTCTGGTTGACAATAGAACTAAACAAATGATAAAGAACAAGAAACTAACGATCAAATATTCTGAGACCGAAACGCAATATAACCCATAGAGCAAGATGGTCACGACTTTTAATATCTGGGGGTACCTGAAAAAAATCGGGAAGTTGGAGAGGATCGAGTTGGAGAACTTGAGTAGCAAATTATTCAAAATCACGTACTCATGTCCATTGAACTCCTTGATAATAGATATGGTGTTCATTTCATGAGGATGGGATGCCGCCCTTGTTGAGGATGATGCAGTGGTAGTGGAGGTGGCAAGAATATGGGACACCATGCCAGTGGTAGTTGGCGTTTTGTTGATGATTGTCGATATCGGGGAATTTTTAACGGCGCTAACGACTGGTTTGATTAGTTTCCCATGAATATCCAACTTGGAATACTCTAGAATATCAATGTCATTATAGAGCAATATTTCCGTAGGGGTTTCCATGTAATTGAACACATCGGCAACGTAATCGTTAGAAAATGTCACCAAATTGATCAAGTTCTTGAATATCCGTAGGAAAAACACCAGAACAATTACCAATGCCAAACCATCAATGAAATGCGAGAGTAATGTGGCAAAACTACGTTGTAGCGCCGCCCTTATCCTGGCTCTGTATGATAGTACCGTATAATTATCGGTGGTGTCTGAAGCATCAGGGGGTTCTTCTTGTTCTTCGGATGTTGAAGTGTCAAAGGAATCTCCATCATCATTTTGCTCATACCCCCTTGAGGCATGGGTCCTGAAAGTTCGAACAAACTCTCTTTGGAACGCTAATTGTCGCTGGGTTCTTAAATAAACTTCGGTTTCTTCCTGAACATCTTGCACCAATTCATCATTGGTAACTTCGGCTTCCTGAGCATCCGTAGTCTCATTGTCCACGCTTCTACTTTCTTGGCGGCGGTAGAACCTTGACCACAATCTGAAGTTGAATCTCAATGGCATTGTAAGTGTCCTTTTCTTTATTCTTGCTTTTTTAGTATTTATTTTTCTTTTTCCAATTTTTTGGACAAAAGATACGCTTCAAAATGGTCTGATCTGATAAGATTGGGGAGTATAGAAAGACACAGCTTTTAAGGAAACAATTCACCAGTGATCACCACTCTTTTTTTTTTTTTCCAATAAGTTGAGGGGGCTTCAATCGAGAAAATCGCGAGAAGGTGCCATCAGATGAGGTGTCTATATGTATCTATGAACTCCTGTCAATTCTCCAGATATCAATAATAATACCACGACTATCTGCTAGAGTTGCAAACCGGATGTCTCAAGCAATTTGGTCATCTATTAGTTGATAATAAAGATTGCATACTATGTGCACTCTAAAATCCCCGTGACACATCACCTGACAAAATGGCAAGGCTGCCCTCATCATTTGGATTCCCCCTCCTACAACTACATCAATATATATATATATATATATATTAATGGATTAATGGATTATCATTATTGCGTGCCGACTCGGGTCCTCAGATAAAAGACATACATTTAAATATGTCTGGAGGTAAAAGAGGCGTGTTTTGTATTTTTCCCTAGCCTGGATACTGTGCTGGGATTAGAGACCCCCCAAAGCTAATTAGATCACAATACAATTCCAGCATTGGACGTCTGTGTTAAACTTTGTCATTGGTAGTGAAGGAGCACCACAAAAAATTGGTTTGTTTCTTGATGATCCATACTATTCTTGCACAGATATTTTCATAAGAGTTGTCTTTTACTAATCCATACTCTATTGTAAGAGTCTATAAAGATGCTCAGCATATCTTCGACAATCTATCTATCTGAAATAAATAATAACAAAATACATAAATAAACAAATAATTAGATAAAAATCATGCCAGAAATCCTTTATTGTATATTGCCCAGTTACACTTTGTGGACATTATAACATATCGTCCAGTTAATTAATAGTATGGTGGCTGCATGTCCCAACCATTTTTTTTTCTTGCTTACTTACTTCGGTCTGGACTTTTCCACGCGTACTTTTTTTTTTTTCCTTTCCCTTCTCTTCTTTCCACCTGGTAACTTTTTTTTTTTTTTTTTCCTTACTGACTGACTTTGCAGAGAGTAAAAGTAGTCAGCGGTGGCAGTGGTACTAAGCACACCTTACAACAACTATCCATCCAAACAAAAACATCCTCATTCGTTACAAGGAGCCAAATTTCCAGCTCTTAGCTCATCATATCTCTTATTCTATCGGCTACACGTCTTTTTTCATACTGGCCATACCTGATCTGCCTTTTTTTTTTTTCTTAAGTCTGGAAATCAGATCTCATCTCATCACAACACTAAAACTGAAATTATCCTATATATGGCCACAAAACACAAAATCCAAGACTCAAATTACCAAAAGTCAGTGGAATCACCACAACTAAACAACATCAAAAATAAAATAAACACTGCCAAGTCCTTGTTTTCCTATTTTACCCCAGGTATTATTTGTATATAGGGGTCCAGTTCATACCAATTTTTGGAGAATCAAGAAAGAAAGAAAAAGCACCATATACTATTTCTCTTCAGCAAATCACAAATAATTAGGCTAATAGTCTTGGTATTTGGTTTATCTTTTTCTACATCTTTTTGCTGACGTTTGCTCAATTAGGCTCTCTTTTTGGTGAAATTTTTTAGTGATAATTATTATATTCCGGCCAGAGTCATATTGAAGATCATTCAATACATCGTTTAGACTGGTTTTCTTATCACTATTTAGAAAAAAAAAAAGTTTTTTTACTATTAAATCCTGCTTATTGATAAACATCAGTATGAGCTCATTTCTATACTTACCTTCTGATCCATCATCATCAACCTCCACCAACCAAAGCTCTTTTTCAAAACCTAACATTTTTGGGCCTTCTGGTACACTGACTCTCACTCCAAACTCAAATAAATCAAATTCATCCGTGTCATTGACCAATGTTACCGTGTCTACTTCGGTTAATTCGAAAACCAAAGTGATTGAAAACCAAACCATCACGTTGAAACGTCATGCCTCAAGCTCATTTACCAACGATCAATACCGGGGAAACGGTAATGGTGACGGAGTTAAAAAGAATCATTACTCCAAGAATTTTCCCAACCTTGCCAAATCTTCTCCTGGTCTTGCCCACACAAATACATCACGAAGACTGCCAAAGAAATATGGCGCGCTTGGTAATTTAAATAATGGTTCAAATCATCGAAACATTAAAATCAATTTCAATACCACCAGAAACAGTTCATTCAAATTAAACGCCATAGAAATAGGATCGTTGGCCACCAATAACTCTCGATTCGATGGGAAATTCCACGATAATTTGTCGAATTGGGATTATGCAAATCAAGTCACAAAACACCAGATTTTGCCGTCTAATGGATCATCTAATTTTAGTAATTATTCTAATGAAAAAGATGATCCTTGTGAGTCCCCATCAAATGAAAGGTTTTCATTATCTTCTTTCCCACCAATTCCACCCCCTTCAACCACCACTTCAACTACAATTACCAATGTTGACGGAAGAAAGAATACTGAAAAAAATAAAAAAGGCTATTTGATGAACCCATTCTTTGGTGGCAAAATCATGAATAATAACCTGAATTCAGGTAGTATTAATAGTAATAACAATAACGGTGAAAAAATGACCACTTCTGATCTAAAATATTCCAACAGTCTTCGAGTCAATAATCATTTCAATAATGATAACATGAGCATCATTTCTGATACTGATTCTTTTATATTTGATAGCAATCGAAATGATATTTCCCCAGTAAAGAAATACGGGGCTGGCATGAAAAATGATTATGGCAATGAGGAAAATATTGATCCTAATCATCTATCAAAATTCCAAGTTCCTAATGGCAAATTTGAATTTCAATACCTGATTCATCAAAAGATTGTCAATAATATCAAAAAATTCAGTAGTGACTACTGTTCCAATATTATTGGCGGAACCCTTCCTTTTAAAGCTTCCAATGATAACCAACAAGCGCCTCAACAACCTACTATCACAGTAAATGAGGACTCGCCATCAACAGAGCTATTTTCCAATGGTAATACTTTACCGGAACGAAGGGATGACCAATGCAAACCCACGAATAATAATAATAATAATAATAATAATAATAATAATAATAATAATAATAGTGAGGATGGAATCCGTTTTAACCCAAATGATAGCTTCGATGGCCATGGTGAAGACACCGATTCAGAAGGAGAATCGGTGGAAAATAATGTATCAAATTTTGATGAGAAATCAGAGTATTTCCATTTCAAGCCGTTTGAAGAGTTTGATAATGGTTTTGCTGGAACTGGTAATGTGAAAAACTGCATTTCCAGTAATGATGTGAATAATAATAATAATAACAATAATAATAAAAATAAAAATAATAATGATGATGATGATGACATCAACATTAATAATACTATTCCCAATGAAAATCATGACATCAACTCTGATGAAAGTAACGATAGGCCAGCCTCAGGATTGGATAGCAATAACAACAGTATGGCGTCCGCCTCAGCCATCGCCATGGCAAATAATGAAGCGGTCATCAGGGAATCTGTGAGCTCATCATTATTTGATAGGCAGTCTGGTAACTTAGATGCAACCGCCCAACTTGAAAACGATGGAGACACCATAATTTTCGGGGAAGATGGGGGTGCCTTATCTTGAAGCTGTTGTTGTGTGTATAGATGGATATTTTGTCTTTTATTATCATATTATATTATATTTTGTATTATATTTATTTATTGGTCGAATTTCATATGTGTATATTTGTAGCCATCCATCTTATGTAGCCATATTCTACAGCACAGCCGTTCGTCCCTGGTTGCTTTTTTCTATTGTCCTAAAATTACCTAATTTTTGGAGGAATCCGGGGCGTTACGGGTTGGCTTTCCTTTTCCATTTGATCTTTGCTTTTTTGTGATGGGATTACTATTATTACTATGGAGTGCGGGCCATGCCAACGGCAAACGAGACCATTTCTTTTTTTTGCTGTTTGTTGGAAGGGTCTTTCCTTTTTGAGGGAGTTTCCTATCATTTTTGTTGTTGTTGTTGTTGTTGTTGTTGTTTGTTTGTTTGTTTTTTATCTCAAATGGTTTGCAAATTTGGTGGCAACAAGAGAAAATAGTGTGTGTTGATAGTGTATTATCAATCTGGTCGCGTATATACTAATATAATACTTGATGGTGTAGTATGCTATACTATAATAATAAGAGGACTTCCGGTACTCCCTCGATCAATCGGATGCCGACGGCAGCACCCGGGCAGCTGTCATTATTTTGATTGTTCTCCCCACATTTTGTTTACCGCACAGAAGAAAAAAAGTAAGAAAAAAAAAAAATAAAAAATTTTAATTGAGTGATGATGGTTAAGTTTCCCTTATAACTGCTATAATTAGCCGCCCTCATCGCGCTTCCCAGGAGACTTTTTGTGTGTTATTTAATTCGCCACCCTGATATTAAAGTGCTTTTTTTGAAGTCTTCTCTCTTCTTATTGTTGTATAACACCATCCTCTAGTATGTGCTGTTATTTCTAGATTGTTGTCGATCCATCAAGACCTTTTTTTTTTGTCCTACACTACTACATCATCATCATCATCATCATCCATCGTCAGTTTTTGTTTGATTTTTGTATTTCCCAATAGTACAATCACCTCCCAAAAGTTTTTGTTTTCCCTGTTATTTGTTTATTCAACCAGAGATCATAAACCTTTTTAAAGTAATTCTTATATTTAATTTTATTATTTCTATGTCCCTTTAGCCAATAGGGAAGGACGTCTTGGTCATCCAAAGGAAAAAAAAAAAAAAAAAAAAAATTATCCACAAAACAACAACAGCAGGAACATTAGTCATCATGGACGACTCTGCGATTTACAAGGACTCCCACGTACTTTCCCTTTTCAAAAGATTCTCAAATGGTACTCAGTCGTTGGGCTATTATGAGTTCATCAACATGTTTGATTCGTTCACGGGGTCCGCATCGCCCTCCGAAAAGCAAAATTACGGGATTTTCTTCTTGCTTGCCGACGATGATTTGAAAGGTTATTTGACCGAATCAGACTGGATCAAGTTTGTCAAGTTGTTTAATGAGGATAACTCTCAATTCAAAATGGTTTGGAAGTTCTTCAGCAAGTTCAAGCTTCAATCAGACTCTGCATCCAACTGGAATTTTAATTGGTTCAAGAATAATGAGCCAATAGCCGACGAGGAATCGAATCGTATTTCCTTCAATCAAATTTCCTCTGTCTTGCGAAATTTGGAACTGTTTATTCAGAATAAACCTCTATCTTTGACACCAACGAACAACACCCAAGAGTATATCAATTGGTCAAAAATTAATGATTTGATCCACACACAAATATCTCAGAGAACCAATACACAATATATCAATTATAATGATCTAAATAATTTAATCATCAATGAGTTGAATAATGAAAAAATTTTGAAGTTTTATGAGCTAAACAAGAACCATGATGGTAATATCAGCAATGCGAAAGTGGGCAAGCTATTGGATGGGTTGTTTTCCCATAAAATCAATGACCAGTTTATCAAATTTGTGTTGCCTAAAAATAGACATGACAATTACTCGTATAACGATATCAAATTGATAACCAACTTGTTGAAGAAGTATTACTTGTTAGACAAATTGGTTTGGAGTTTTAAAGTTCAGGATTCAAATACATCGTTTAATGATTATTTGATTGAACACAACAAGGGCAATATGCTTACGGACTACGAAATCAATTTGTTGAACGATTATATTTCGGCGTTTAACTCACCGACAATTTTGACCCCCTTTGCATCACCAATGACTGTGGTTGCTCCTGTACCAGTGGTTGCTGGCCAAATCGGTCAACAATCGGTTGAAAAAATTCATGGTTTGTTTTCCCTCTTCCATTCAATGTACAATTTTAGTCTTGGAGCAGTTTCTGGGGCAATTGGTGCCACCATTGTTTATCCTATTGATATGGTGAAAACGAGAATGCAAGCCCAATGCAGCACTGCTTATGTTAATGCTAAACAATTATATACTAGCTCTTTTGATTGTCTTGGCAAAATTTTTGCCAGAGAAGGTCCACTGAAGCTTTATTCTGGCTTGTTGCCCCAACTAGTTGGTGTGGCCCCAGAAAAGGCTATCAAATTATTCATGAATGATTTGGTTCGTGGAATATATAAGGACGAGAAAACTGGGGAAATTGGCTTGCCATATGAGATTTTGGCTGGTATGAGTGCCGGGTGCTCTCAGGTTGTGTGCACTAATCCTTTGGAAATTGTGAAGATCAGATTACAAATACAGGGACAAATGATTGGGAAATTGAATTCTCAAGGCGCAATAATTGTTCGCAAGAGTGCCCTTGAAATCGTGAGGGAATTAGGAGTTGGTGGTTTGTATAAAGGTGCCAGTGCTTGTTTACTCCGTGATGTTCCATTTTCGGCGATCTATTTTCCAACTTATGCTCATTTAAAGAAATATTTTATCGAATCTAATAACTCTAGAGGAGTTGTTGCTGATGGTAACCATGAAAATATCAATACTTGGCAACTTCTTTCTGCCGGCGCGATTGCTGGGATGCCTGCAGCATTCTTGACCACTCCTTGCGATGTGATAAAGACCCGACTTCAAATGGAGAGAAATCAGGGAGATATTCAGTATCGTAACATCCTTGATGCCACAAGAAAAATATATTCTCGTGAAGGTGCCAGGGCATTCTTTAAAGGCGGACCAGCAAGAGTATTCCGTTCTTCTCCTCAGTTTGGGTTCACATTAGCGTCGTATGAGTTGCTTAAACGTGCTTTACCATTTGAGTGGACTAGTGGGTCTGTTTTAAGTCTTATGAGCGGGTCTAGGGTGAGCAACGAAGGAAATATGGTGAATGGATATAGTTCGAACACCATTAATTCCAACTTCAAATCCGTGGAAAACTGTGACATTGATGAAGTTAGAAAGTATCGTGCAAAGAGCTCGCAAGCCCTAGGTTTGTTCAAGGATGTCAGTCCAAGTTTCAATCAATTTGATCATGATGTTTACCAACAATTTAGAGGAGCTTATGGGAAGAAGTTAAATTAACGTTTTTCTTTCTTTCTTTTTCTTTTTTTTCTTTCCCTTCTGATTCCGTTTCAAGATGTGTGTGTTTTTGCTATTTTGTTTTATTTTAAAATCTGTTCAATTCCTTTCAAATGATATTTTTCTTGAAAAATTGTTTGCTCTCCACCTTTGCCTGAAATTCTGTGAATTTTTTTTGTTTTTTTCTTTTTCTTTTCACTTTTGCTAATACTGGATATGTCAAAAAATTTATACATGATATAAACGTCATAGTAAAAGCCACCCAAAATGTAATAACAGTCATTTAGTCACTGAGTGTAATTAACGGTGGCTCTACACCCTACATATTTGTACATATATATATATTTGCAGAAATAACCACTTTTCTTCAAATATATTGTTGGAAATCTACAGTAATATCAAACAACTACTTTATATTGTATATGTAAAAGTATTCATCATGGCTAGAGTTTGGTTTATCACAGGTTCCTCAAGAGGACTTGGTTTTGCAATTACTGAAGCAGCACTTAAGGCTGGAGACAAAGTTATTGCTACTGCAAGAAACGCTTCTGTGCTTGTTTGCTTTCAAAAGGAATTCGGTGATAACATTTATCCAATTTCTTTAGATGTTACCAACAAAGATCAAGTTTCAAAAGCTGTTGCTGAAGGGCACAAAAAATTTGGTCGTCTTGATGTTGTGGTCAATAATGCTGGATATGCGAATACTGTTGGTGTTGAAGATATCGAGATAGAGGACTTCGAAAATCAAGTGAATACTAATTTCTTGGGTGTTGTTTATGTTACCAAAGCTGTTCTCCCAATCCTTAGGGAACAAGCTTCTGGGTACATTTTTCAAGTTTCATCACTTGGTGATAGATTGGGTGCCCCAGGCCTCTCTGCCTACCAATCTGTTAAGTGGGCCGTCTCTGGGTTTTCTACTGTTCTTTCTCAGGAAATTGCCCCATTTGGTATTAAACTCACTGTACTTGAACCAGGTGGAATTAAGACTGACTGGGCTGGCTCCTCAATGAAAGTGCCACCAGTCAGCGAGCCATACAAGCAGACTGTGGGAGCATTTGCAGAGTTTCTCAAAAGTTCAGACGGTGGGCCTTCTAGACCAGAGAAAATTGCCGAGATAATTTTTAAACTTTTGAATGAGAAGGAGCTGCCATTGCGTCTTTTGATCGGAAGTGATGCGGCCAGTTACGGTGCCCAAGTTGCAAAGGAATTGGCAGAAAGGGATGCTAAATGGAACTACCTCACCCTTCAGTCTAGTTGAAAAATTATTAAACAAAATTTTTTGCTGATTATTCTTTTTACTGATCTTTTTTAAGTAGATTAATAAATTAACTGGTGAAATTACTTGTAAGCACAATAAGCACTTACAATAGTATCAAGAGAGTCCAAAAGCATTCTAGCTACTCTCAAGTGATCCTCTACTTACTTTTAATATCGATTATGACGTTCATATTTGTCAGGGCATGAACGTGGTAGTATGCCGTCTTGTAGTGATTCTTCAGGAACACTAGCCAGATATTGGTGGAGGAGTTGGCAGACATCACGTCAAGATATTTTTTGTGTGGGTTCAAAGCTGTTTTTCTTTGGTTTTCTATACATTCTATGTAATGGTATGAAGTATTTTTGTCACACGTATGAATATTTCCGGTGGTTAGTAAGAATTAATCTTTGTGTGAGCATTACCGGTGGTTAATAGATTTTAGAATAAAACAAAAAAGCAAAAACACACATCTTGAAACAGAATCAGAAGGGAAAGAAAAAAAAGAAAAAGAAAGAAAGAAAAACGTTAATTTAACTTCTTCCCATAAACTTCTCTAAATTGTTGGTAAACATCATGATCAAATTGATGAAAACTTGGACTGACATCCTTGAATAAACCTAGGGCTTGTGAGCTCTTTGCACGATACCTTCTAACTTCATCAATGTCACAGCTTTCCATAGACTTGAAGTTGGGAAATAGATCGCCGAAAATGGAACGACACGGAGTAAACAATCACTTGCGCCTTGAGAATTCAATTTCCTAATCATCTGCCCCTGTATTTGTAATGGTTTTGGTTACGTCTTTTTAGAACGGAATGTGATAGTTAATGTATATTAAAGTAGAATAAAATAAAAGACTATGTGAAATAAACCCTATTTATAGGTGAGAAAAGGAAATGGGACAACAAGATGAAAAGAAGTAAGAAGTAAATGAAGATGTCGGAGATAAGAAATAATAGAGAGAAAAGGATTGGTGGAATAATGGAATGGAATTAATAAGAAGAGAAAAAAGTAGATCAATACATAGATCATTACAATTATCTAGATTGTTTCTCCTTGTTGCTCCTTGTTCCTGACTTGCTAAATTACGACTGCTATTACTAATTAAATATAGTCTGGAACCAGCAACGTAGCAACGTCAGTGCAATCCAGTATTGGTACCATACTTAGAATTGATCAGAGACATGACTTAAATACCACCGTCGTGGTATGCTCTCACAATATTTCATACCATTACACTGTAATTACTATTCGTACCCATAGGAAGAAAATTCATACTACAGTTATAAATTATTTTATGCCTTTAGTTTAAAGAAATTTATTTGATCTTCATATAAACACCTAACAGGAATTTGATATATCTAATGGCCCCTTTGGGGCTCGTAACCAAGTTTTTGGTCAATATGGGCTTCTCCTGTGTAGTTTATTTTACTTTTTTGTTTTTTTCATTACAGTTTTATACAGTTTTTTTTTTCTTAATTTCATTTTCTAAAATTTTTTGTCTTTTTGTATTTCTTTTCAAAATAGCTGATGCTGTAAACAGAGATCAATATGACAAAATCCCTTGTAACTGTTAAGAGCAATATTTTCCGTAGCTTCTCTCACTCTTGGTGTCAATTGCTCTTTCTAACCCACTCTCAGTGCAACTAATAAATGAACATCACGATGTTTATGAATAGCAGCATTTTTTTTGATTCAAGCTTTCTCTTCTTATTGGATGGAGCCACAGGTGCCCTTGCCTTTAATTCAATACAGCCTTTGGCAGAGTTCGCACCAATGAATGAAACATTAAGTCCTCTTGTAATAGTAACCGTTAGGAAAGCTTTTTCACCTACAGTAGAACATACATACACACGCCTCACACTGATGTTCAAACCGGCTTCATCGATGAAAATACAGTTTTCGTTAAAGTCGAGTTTATCCTTATATTACTATGCCCATTCTAGTCTTTGGTGGGACAGAGATGCGGTTTAGCTCATCAAAAAGTGCTTTGTTCCAATTGTATATAAGCTGAAGCGCCTTCTTCCATAACTAGCTGCCAAAATCTTTGTTTCACAGCCTGTTTATAGTATCTGTAGGGACCTCTGTATTTTTTTGTCTCCTCCATTTCTTCAGTTTTCATGTCTTCATCTTTTTCGAAGATCACTTCATGTAGTTCCATAGTCGGTGATTTTACTACACTTCTATAATCACTGTAGCTAAAGCAAGCTTCCACGGGTGCTGTTTCAGACTCCGAGTTCTTTAAAATTGAGTATTGTTTGATCAAGTCAAGTAACAAAAAGACTATTGAAATCATTAGTTGAAAAAGCATTGATACGAATAATTGAAATAAAATGGTGGGAATAATTAAAGTATAATGGTATGAAATATTTTTTTTTAGTTTGGTATATCTATTCAGATGATACTTCCTTATCGTAGTTGATACATTAAAATCACACTGTACTCAATATAATTTTATTTTCTTCTAGCGTCATCGCATGTTGAGATGCCTCAATAAGGGTGTTGCACCCGCTTTGTTTTTTCTTTATTTTTATTTTGGGTGAAAAAACTGATTTTGCGATACGTTAATACAGAAATAAAAACTATACTCACAAACATACACTGAAGTAAAGTGTTGTATTATTATCCTCCTTATTTATTTTTTCTTGCGCTTCATTTATAGTTGTACAAAAAGGTCAATATCCCCCATATTTTAAACATAATAGGATAAAGAAACAAAGCAATGGTACGTTAGTTTTTGGAGTTCTATTGTTATGATCATACATATGAGATGGATATTTCATTTGATTCCAGCAGATATTCTCGTATGATGCAAACTTTTTTTTTTTTTTCAAATTAAATTACATTTATTAACCTTATTGTTTTTCTCAGCCTCCAAAGAAGTCAATATCCCTAGAAATACGCCTAACGCTAAAACGTGGTAAACAAGTGCTAATTATCCTTGTCCCATCTACTGCAACGGTTCTAGATCTCAAGTTAGAAATCCAGGAAATGGTAAATGCCACTGGGGGACTCAAACCAATAGACGATATCGACGAGCCAAAATATGACAATGATGATGAAGAAGAAGGTTATGATGATGGGATAGATATCCCAATTCCCTCTATTGACCAAGCCAGCGATGATGATGGAGATTACCAAGCGGTTTCCAGTACCAACTTTCGCCAAAATAATATCAAAAAGGATGATGATGAGGAAATATCACCAATGTCGCGATACCTTCAGATAGACTCGCCGTCGAGCCTCAAGATTGGTAGGCCGGTAGATAAGCTTCATCCTGTAGGAACGAATTTCTCAGAATTGCAAGCTTTTGCCGGTGAGAAGTCTGTGGATACCCTTTCACTCCATGGTGATTTATCACTTGGAGATGGCGACGTGCTTGCATTTGCAACTATGGATGAGGACTTTTTAGTGGTGGAACCAGTGGAAGCAGAGGATGAATGAAATGATTCAAAGTACTCAGTCGGTATTTGATAATGATGATAATAATAATAATGAAAATGAAACCGTCAAACTTCACGTCTCACCATTTTTTTTACCCCCGAGAAAAAATTGAATTGAAGAAAAAAAAAAATTGTTTCATCTATTTTATATAATTGAATAAATGTGGGGTTGAACGGCTATTTAGAATCGTAATGAAGTTTGTAAAGGAAACTGGTAAAATAAAAAAGACTGTACGATAACCCCCAAAGACCAGAAAGAGAGCGAGGAACTTGGGATGTAAATAATCCCATATTGTATATTGTTTATGATTATTAGCTTCCTCTATTAGTGAGGGGTGTTATTCTTCTTCGGTTGAAATAGGCGTTATTCTTCATCCTCAATATTTGTGGTTAGGAAAATCTTTCGCTTCTAGAAACTCATCGAATCTGTAGACCGTATCACACAAAACCTTTGATATCAACCACCAGCTAAAAAATTATTCTCTTTCTTGGATGATGCGATCATCATCATAGACTAAAAGAAAAGATATCGCCATTCATCCTAGAGATTTAAATGAGCCAACGCTAGAATAATAGAGAAACAGAAAAAGAAAAGAAAAAAATGGGTGTACCATCGATATAGAACACGCTAAGAGTATGTCTTTTCAACGCGTTTATCTGCACATATCCTAACATCCTGACAACCGAACTGGGTTGGCAGCGAAGAAGTACCCCAAAGTTCAGTATATGTAATTTGCAAAAATATCCTTATCTTGGGTATGATGATTTTTTAGCAAAAACCTATTACATGATTGCAACTGAAGAACAACAATACAATTATTTATCTCCGCAAGTCTTTTTTTTTTTTCTCTCTCTGAGAAACTCTATAATATATATCGGATATATGGATAATGTGGTTATATCAATATATATGTATATACTATACATTTTGATATTGTTATCTTGAAATAATCCTCAAGGGTAATTCTTCGATAGAAAATTAAGGCTACAAAACTTTGAAGGTTGCTCCCAGAGCTTCTGATATAATTCTTGTAGACTACATAATAGGTCACTAATACACATTGCAGGATATTTTTATATCTTAAATGCATGCTTATTAATATTTAATAAACTTCGTAATGTTTACACTACACCACTCTTAAATCACCAAGTGGTGGCAACTGATAGTGTGTGCCCTATTACAATGTGTCTGGTGTGTCATTTTATTTCGATACATCCATCTGCTGGAAACAACTTGATTATTCAACAAAACTTTCAGTTTCACACACTTACATGAAGCGATTTTAATTTTTTAATAGTTATTATTAAAATATATTCAAGTACCTATGTCAAATATCGCTCTCGTCAAATAATGATGATTGTCAAAATACACCACTACATCACCATTCATTCATCCAGCAACTTTGATTGCATCAGCCGCATCCCTAGCAACCCCACCACCAACTGGAACTTTGATACTGTCTGCTGCTGCTGCGGCAGCAGCAGCCAATATTTTTTCAGATCCTACATCTTTTGTAACTTTCTTCACTATCGAATCGGTAGTTGACACCGATCCACCACCGAAAAACAATTTGAGCAAAAATAACACCAATACTGAGTGAATGGCGGTAAAATAAATCAAGAAAAAAGTTCTGGAGGTTTGATTTGTCAAGATGATCTTCAAGAAATTATAAAAATATTTCTCAGTACCATTCAACTTCTTATCGAGTTTTTTGGTGTTTTCATTTCCTAAAGTTTTCTGAAGCCAATGCAAACTCTTACTATTGGTAATGAAGCTAAATGATTCATAATCATCAAACAACACATCATAAGTGGTTGAAGAAAATTGATCACTATAAGGGTTGGCAGCCGCCGGTTTACCAGAACCTATGGCGGTAGGACCCGACCCTCTTGCAGATTTGCTCTGCAAAAACTTTACCTCGGTGGTCAAATTATTCACTTTAGTTTGCAAGACGGTGTTCTGTTTCTTTAAATCACCAATGGTTTTGGTGGTTTCTCTTAATTTGGTTTCCAATTCGGTGTTTTTTGAACGGAACCGGTCTCTTTGTTGAGTAATCAATGGCAAAAGCGAGTTGTTCCCACCGTTATCAGCGCCACCACCACCAATCATAGAGGAACTATCGTCAAAACCAGCAATCGATGCAGCCGGTGATATTTTACCGTTCCCATGAGAAGAAAACCTAGTAGATGGAGCAATGCTTCTGGCCGGCGGAAATCTTGAAACCCCGCTTATCATGCTCATGGCTTCCCAATTGTCATTATTTCCTCTAACATTAGATATGTCAGATTCTAACTTTTCATTGATTGACTGCAAGCTGGAAATTTGCGACTCTCTTCTCTTCAGATTATCTGTCAATTGACGGATTTGTTGTTCAAGCTTGGAGCATTTGTTACGAAGTTCGACTAAATCGTTATTCAATTTGCGATTTCTCACCATCAAAGTATGATCAATGGAGGAGTCTCCAGCGGATTTTTCATTATCAAGATCAACATCGAATTCAAACGATCTTAATATACTCAACTCATTCTTAATTTCATCATAATCACTATGCTCATCAAGTTTTTGTTTAAGTTTAGAAAGTTTTTGAGAATATTCGGATTCTTTAGCTATTAAGTCTTTGGTGGCTTTAGAAAGTTCGGTATTGAGCTTTATAATTGTTCTTTTATCAGAGTTTGACTTTTGCAATAAAATTGAATTATTCTTTTCCAACATTAGATTGGATTCTCTCAACTTATTAAGTTTTTCATCTTGTTCATAGGACTCTTCTAATTTACTCAAACTTTCTTTCAATTCTTGGTTTCTTTTCTCCAATTCTAATACCTTAGTCTTTGAATACTCTAAATCTCTTGTTGCTAAGTCAAGCTCCACTCTCAACGCGGATTTAGGCTCGACATCATTTAGATTCTCTGTGTGTTTCCCTGCATCAGTGTCATCTTCATCACCATCATCCTCCTCCCCATCTTCATCATCATCATCACCTTGCAAAAGCTTGCTTTGCGATTTTAATTTGTTTTTAGAGATTTCATTAAGAGCCTTTAATTCTGATACCTGTTTGGTCAACAATGCTATTTTCCGCTCGTATTTATTTTCGGTAACTTTGAATTTTCTTTCAGTCTCATCAATCCTGGACTTGTATTCATCATCTTTTAATAATAACTTGACTTTCAAACTCTCTGCGTGCTTTTGCTCCCCTTCAATGAGCTTGGCCTTCACGGTCTCATAATCTTTATACTTTAAGAGCTTCTCTTGAAGTTTAGCATTTTCGTCTTTTAATGCATCAATTTCTGAGGAAGTTTTAAAGGACTTCAAAGAGCTGGATAGCAAAGGTTTTGGATCGGGAGCTTCACTAATATCTTTATAAACATTGAAAAACGCAGTCTCAACAAATTTTCCTTTTTTAGTCAAGTTATCAATTTCGTTTTGGTAAGCTTTAAGCAAAGGTTTAATTTCATTGAGTTTCGCATCATCTTCTAGTTTCTTGAACTGCTTAGTCTTCGTGGCAAGATCTTTTCTGGAAATCAATAAACTCTTTTGATTTTCTTTGATTTCCAACGCCTCATCGTCCAACTTCTTCTGGACCTCCGGCAAAGAAATCTCCTCCCACATTTTCAATGCCTTCTGGAAATTGAGGTATTCTTCATTTGGCTGATCCCCCATGATGCAAAATAATAATAATAATAATAGTGATAAAACTAACTATTAATACTCGTCTTCTTTCCTCATCACTGTAATTTGACAAGTTACTGCCTTTTTTTGATAGTGTCCTCAGAGTGCGCGTAGCGTTGTCGTCGGTGCTTGAAAATACCCGCCCGCCTCCAGAAACTTTTCAAAAACCTCTTTTAGTCAGACGGGAAGTTACCAATCGTCGTAGAGTTATCAAGAGATACCACCAAATATCACAATGGACTTTCTAGATCTTGAAAATGGCAATGAATTGGACTTGAACTTGGAACAGTTGGGCAGGCCAAATATGGGATCTTCTGTCGATCCTTTCAGCCTATTGGACCAACCGCCCCAGCTCAAACAGCTACCTCAACAACAACAACAACCTCCACCACCACCTCCTCAACAACAACAAGTGGGGCCTCCGCTATTAAAACAAAACCTAGTTGGAGCACCTGAGATGCCAATAATGTCGCCCCAGCAAACCCAACATCAGCTGCCCCAGTTCACTAATCGCCAAATGATGCCAAATACAATGGGCGTTAACATCGGTCTTAACATGAACCCTATGGGCATGGGAATGGCCGGTACAAATGGTGCTAGTGCCCATCTGAACCCTCACATGGCCCAGCCAAATAGAATGAATAACACACCAAATGCCAATCCAGTGTCGGTTATGAATGCTGCCACCGCAGCGATAACCAACTCTAATCTCGCCAAGCCAAATAATGGAATGGTCAATGTCGCTAACTTATCACCCCAACAATTGAATTCTTTGAAGGCTCGCCAAACATATTCCAATCTTCATAGACAACAGGAACAACAGTTGGCAATGATGCAGCAACAGCAGTATCAACAGCAGTTTCAGCAGATGCAACAACAACAGATGCAACAACAGATGCAACAACAACAACACCAATCTCTACAACATCAAAACCATGCTCATCCTCAGCACCCGCAACATTATCAGCATCCACAACAGTTACAACATCCACAGCAATTGCAACAGCAGCTTCCACAGCAATTGCAACAACTGCATCCGCAACAACTACAGGACCCTCAACAACTTCAACAGCAACAATTGCAACAACAACAGCTTCAACAACAACAGCTTCAACAGCAACAACTACAGCAGCAGCAGCAGCAGCTCCAACAACATCCACAACAGCTTCAACAACAACATTCACAACAGTTACAACAGCTACAACATACACAGCAAAATAGACAATCTCAGCAACAAATTGGATTAGGCCAAATGAATCCAAACCTCACCCTTCAAAGTCAAGCTATGTATCGTCAATTGATGAGTAGACAGCAACAACAACAGCAACAACAGCAGCAGCAACAACAACAACAACAACAACAACAACCAAATATGATACAACGTCAAATGATACCTCAAAACCTGCCACAAATGCAAAAGTTTCAACAACTTCAACAACAGCAGCAGCAACATCAACAACATCAACATCAACAAAAACAGCAGCAGCAGCAACAACAACAATCTCAACAAGCGCAACAACAACAACAACAAAAACAGCAACAATCTCAACAAGCGCAACAATCGCCACAGCTTCAGCAAGCCCCCCAACTCCAGCAGGCACAAAAAACTCAATCTGTGAAAAATAAAGCACAGCAGGTAATGCAACAGCTGCCAACAATTCAGTCACCTCAGTCGTTAATACCCGATCAACAAACACAAGTGGCCTTCTTACCAAAACAAAAACAAGCATTTGGCAATAAAATAGGTAATCAACAACAGCATCAGGTCATGCAGCAGCTTAAAGCTCAATCGCCTGTGGTACAACAACCACAATCACAGCAGCAGGCCCCAATGCCCCACCCACATTCAGTTCTTCAACCAGGTCAATTACCAACTCTGATTTCGCAGTCGGATCAAAATAATCAGCTAGGCATAGCCCAGTCATATGTTGGATCAGGTCTGCCTGCAGTCAATAATAATCGTAGTCCAGTTTTTACTCCCCCAATGTCTACTAAGTCTAATAATGAAAGTCCAATGAATTCAGCGCACACCCCGAAACGCGTTTCAATAAGTGTGCACAATACTCCGAGAAATCCACTGGCCCAATTGAAAAATGATACAAAAGATATGCCAGGAACCTCTACCGCAGCAAGAGTAGCAAAGATTAAGTCCAAGGATACCAAGAGAAATCTGAATGTCATGAATACTAATCTTAATGCTAAAATTGATGTGGATGACACTATCGTTAAGAATAATCTTAAGAATATTACTAATTTGCGGGTCAAAAGTAATGACGATAAATCAATTCCTATGGGGTTATCGGGACCTCCATCATCATCAAGTCAAACAAATTCTTATCCGCTCACTAATCTGATGAATAGTATTAGTAGTGTTGAAAGGTTGATGCTTTTTAGGAAATTATTTGCGCAGTCTGCAAAGGCGAGGTTATTGAGCTTTGTTAATCTGATGACTAGTCAAAAATTACCATTCAATAATAATGCCTCCAACGCTGGTAGTCCTACATTGACTTTCAGACATTTACAATATTGGGAAGCGGTAGTGGGGAAGTATTTCAATCCTAGGGGGTCGATCTTGAAATACGCCGATGTTCTGGAGCCCATGAAGAATAATTACAATAATGAAGCCAACCCACTTGAGTTTCAGTATCCGGTCATCTCAAAGTTCTTTCACACATTGATCAAAGATGGGGTTCAAAAAATTGATGCAACTTTCAAGAATGTTCAAACGCATTTTGCTAATAATCTGGGCAATCAACGGATTGATGATAATCCCCAACAGGTGTTCTTGCAATGTAATGGAGAAATTTTGAGAAAGTATATTGATGGTTCAAACATTTCTTTCAATTGTGTAATGAGGGTCAGAATTAGTTGTCCACCAATTGGCAGTTTAGATGGTAATCCTATTATGAATGCTTTGAATTCGGCAAATGAGGAAAACTTGAAGATTGATATCATGGACTTACAGAATTTGGGGTGTACTAGATCGATCGATTACGATCAAATAGAACAGTTTGTTAAGAATAACAATCAAGAAGATATTGCCAAAGGGATGGCAGAAAACTTTCTCTGTGCACGGGCTGTGGGTCCATTTGGATTACTGTCATCGGCGATGGCGGCGTTGCAAACTATGGACGTAATGACCCTGTTGAAGCCATTGATGGATTTTCAAGTAAATACAAAAGTTGCCTCCCCTATTCAAGCATTTGATTCTCTTTTACAACAATACCAAAATGTCAATAGGTCACAGATGCCACAAAAAGGACCGCCACAAAAAACAAGGAAATTTTCCATGCAGATGACGCCTGCAGATGCGTTTGGAAGTTCCAGTGGGATTGGTAATGATGATAATGATAGTAACGATAATGATAATAATGATAGTAATGATAATGATAATGATGATGACGATAATAATAATAATAATGATAATGATAGTAATAGCAACTATGAGAATTATGCTAACTATAATAATAGTGTTTACAAACGTGGTTACGATCGCATGGGAAAGAATGATGGAGGCATCAGTCCTAAGTCAATGAATGTGGGGACAGTGCGGCCGCCATTGAAGCCTAACAAGAAGTCTAAACATTAGCGAATGGTTGATAGATCTTTCATATTTTTTGTGTGCGTGTGTGTGTGTGTGTGTTATTTTATTAGTTAATTTCCAGTTATTTTGCTTGTACTCAGTTTATTTTGCATTTGTTTCACGCATATTTAGTTATTATTTAGTTTTATATTTGACCTTTTCTGTGCTATATTTTAATTGTTGGTTCATTAGATAATAAATAATAATATGATATGTGGATGTGTATGACAACAGTAGTGCTGAAAGGGTGTGAAGATGTCTGGATGTCCGTCCTCATCACGTGAAAAGAGGTTTCCGCATCCGGAAGAATTCCCCCCCCCCCCTCAAGCAAATTTTATTAATAATAATAAATTCCCAGCAGCGTTGGGTGGATGTTTTTCCTTCTGCTAAGTACTATTATTATTATCATCATCAACAGCCCCGTATATTTGATAGAGTGCGGAATATATTATCCCCTTGCTGTCCAGTTATTTCCCCCCGGTTATCATTATTATTAGCTTTGTTCTCTGCCTGATTGTTCCAGAGGCAACAAGTCGCACCGCAGGAAAAATCATCAACCCCCAACTGTACAATTAGGTCATAGCTATCAAACCTCTTTTCCACTTCATCATCATCACAAAAAAGTAAATAAATAAATAAGATCACCATGCAAAAGCCCCCTAGTTCTCTTAACCTCGAACCAAATCCTTTTGAACAATCGTTCGCCTCAAAGCCAGCATCGATCACCGGAGATTCCCCCCTTCACGATGGCCCAAACAACCAAAACAACAACATTATCAATAACAAGGAAAGCATTATTATCAACAACCATCACAATCATCATAGAAAAACCAAACTGACAACCTCAATCGGTAGTAATAACACTAATTCCTTCATCGATAAAACCAACCCTCCAGCTATCCATCTCTCTTCTAACAATTTGACTCCAGGAGGCACCAGGAAATTACCACTTCCCCAACTCTCTCCCAATGGACAATTCACTCCAGGGTTCATGAGCAATTATTTCAAAACGGGATTCACTCCCAATGAATCAGGTCTTCGTACCGGTTTGACTCCCGGAGGAATTCTTTCTGGACTAAGCGTGTTCACTCCTAGTGGGAACCTCTTCACTCCAAACTTTGTGAGTTTTTTGAATTCAAATCCGGAAAATAAGACTAATGGCGAAACCACAACACATTCTACACATCATACATCAACAGCAATGCCTCCAATAGCAGCAGCAACAGCCCCGCCGATAACAACAACAACGACAACAACAACAACAACGACAACAACGGGTATACCGACGATTCCGGAACTCAAGGGAGAAATGCCAGAGCCAAAAATTGAGGAGAAAGAAGAAAGTGCAAAGGAGACATTAGAGAAAGCAAGAGTTGGTCCACAACTACCACAATTACCACCAGCACCACCACCAATGGATAATATCACCAAAAAGGAAAAAGTATCGCCAAAGAATGGGATGGAAAAACCAGCGGGAGAAAAAAAACCTGCAAGAAAAAGAAAGGCGGCTGATAAAGAGTCTAAGATTGCGGAACCCCAAGCATCAGCTAAGAAATCAAAGAAAGAAACGAAAAAGACTGCAAATAATAATAACAATTATGATAATTCGCCAGCCATGGATAACTCCGGGGAAAATGATGGAGTTTCTGATGATGATAATATTAATCTTACCAAGGCTACTGTGTTTAGAAGATCGAAGAAAGAACTCAGCGAGGAAGATAAACGAAAGCTGTTTTTAGAACGTAATAGATTGGCAGCGTCCAAATGTCGTCAACGGAAGAAGCAAAATATCGAGAAAATGAAAACCGATCTACAATATTATCAAGGGGAACACGCCAGTTTACAAGGGGAAATCGGATCACTCAGGAAACAAATGGCGAGTATTAGAAATATTCTATCGAATAATAAGCAACAGTTGATTGATTCGGTAGGGTTCGATTGCTTGAACCAACTTTTGATCTTGAGTTCTTCAGGAGCTAACGCTGCTCCATTGAGCACCGTGATCCCAGGTCAAGGCCCCCACCTTGATCAGCCAATCCATCCCAATACTGCTGCCGCAGCGGTAGTTGCAGCAATGGGGGGACCAGGCACAGCTCCACCAGCCCCTGTTGCGGTCCCTCAACCTAAGGTTACTCAATTGGCTAATCCTGTGGTGGCGGTGGGGCCAACTTTACTACGCCAGCCAATCTCCTCCAATGACCCAACCGTCGTTATTGTACCATCAGGACGAGCCTCGTCGCAACAACCACCACAACAATATATCACTTCACCTCCACAGCCGGCCGCGGTGTTAATCGCTGACACTGATGCTAATGCAGGTAATGATACTAGAATAATCCAATCGCAAAACTTGATCAATGGCATGTTACCATTGAATTCCAAGTGGTAAAGAAGAGCCTAATGTTTTGCAAAAAGCATTTAATTCATTTGTTGGAGGAGGAGGAGGAGGAGGAGGAGGAGGAGGGGCACATTAGTTATAATGCCCAGAAAAGTATTGAATCCCTCGAGTGGATCACAATCGGTTCTCAGCGTCTTTTATTTTACTAGTACAATGTCAATGTCTTTGGATATTATTATTGTTATCACTAGCCACAAATTGCCAGGCAGAAAAAAAATAATAGCTATTCATGTTAATTATTATTTTATATTTTTAGTTATTCATTGCTTCATAATGCTTCATATTTTTTTCATAATTTTGCCCAACCCTCATCTTCGGTATCATTCTTATATTTATCCTTCTTTTCTTTTCTTTTTTAGTTGTTTCCTTCATTATGGTAGATTGCTTTTTTGGCTCTTTCTTTAGATTTTTATTAGCTTCGTTGCTTGATTATGTTCGACATAATATGTCTTTTTTTTTGCGCTATTTAATCGTTTCGGGTTAATAAGTTATTATAGAATTATCAAGTATCTCTTTTTTTTTTTTGTATATTAGTGGTGTGTGTGTGTATGTATGTAAATCGGGAAGATCAAGAATGTAGACTTCCTGGAAAACGTAAAAACAGTTTTTGATAAAATAATAATTGATGAAAGAAAAGTGGCTGCTGTTACACGTTGAAACTATTAGAAATGATGGAATTACAGTTAGGTGATAATAGAACATCTACCAGTGAAGAAAGTTTTATAAGATTTTTTTTATTCTTTAAAAATGCAACTAATAATTATGAGAAAATGCAGGAAAATATACTAAAAATACAGAGCAGATAAAATGAAAAAGTCCAGTCAATGACCGAGAATAATGGTGATGAAGAATGCAAATGGAAAAAAAGCAAAGCTAATGCAGTAATAAATTTGATGCAACAAGATGATGAAGTTGAGGTGTAAAAGAGATTAAAAAATGCAGGTCATTATTGGAAGATAGAAGAAAGAAAAAGATTAAAATTGAAAAAGAGATTATTTTTTCTTTTAACAATCGACCAAAGAAGTGACTTCCAAGTAAACTGGTTTACATTGAGCACCCAAAGATTCATCATACAAGTTGTAGAAAGTACCGGACAAACATTGGTAGAAAGTGGTGGTTTCACCAATGGCCAAGTTACCGTCGTAGATAGACCAACCGGCAGCGTAGATAGCACCGGCTTGTGGTGGTGGACCATCGAATTGGAATTGTCTGTTAGCGACAATAGAACCGATTCTACCTTTACCATCCTTCAAGATAGATTTTTCCAAAGTCATTTGCAAAGTACCATCGACTTTACAAGCAACGGCAGTAATACCATCTTTAGTGTTTTCGGCGGCAACAGTAGCGTTGACAGAAGCGGTAGAAGTGGCTTGGATTTGACCATCAGTAATTTGAGAAGCAACATTAGTGGTAAGAGTAGTGGCTTGGATTTGACCGTCACCAATTTGAGAAATAGCTTGAGCGTGAGTGGTGGTAGTAGCTTGAATTTGACCATCACCGATTTGAGAGATTGGTTGGACAGTAGTAACTGGAGCAGTAGAAGTAGAAGCTTGAATTTGACCATCACCGATTTGAGAAATGGCTTGGGCGTGAGTGGTAGTGGTGGCGGTGGTAGCTTGGATTTGACCATCACCAATTTGGGAGACAACATCTCTCTTAGCAACAGAAGAGGAAGCGGCAGTGATTGGAACAACAGCAATACCGAAAGTACCGTCGTAATCGGTAGTACCACCAGAGACCATAGCACTTGGAGTCAAAGTAGACCATGGTTCAGAAGGAACGTAGGCAGCGATGGCAGAACCAACGATAGCAGCAGTAGCGAGAGTGTACTTCATTTTTTATTAGATATTGTTATTAGAGATATGAGAGTGAGTGAAACAGTAGAATGTTTTCGTTTGTTGATTGATGATAGAATAGAGAACTAACAAGGAATTGGTGAAGCAGAGGGTCGAAGGAGAGTTATATACTGGTGCTTCACAGGGCTGGCTGCATGTTGACAGATTCTCTCGTCTAGCTGTGCAATGTGCGATGTGCGGGGCCCGTAACCACAGAGAAATTTTCCCCCTCCGTCTGTGTGAACATTGCGGCTAAAATTAGCAGACGACTGTTTGTTTGTTTTTTTATTTGTGTTAGTTTGCATGTGTGTAATTATTTCTTTATCTGTCTGTTTTGGAGAAGCAAAGATCAATATTACTACTGTATATGGAAATAGCTTCTCTATTAGGTGCCGTGAGTACAGTACAGTCTGTTCAACACAACCTGTCGGTGATATTGGGCTGAGTGGGCGCCCAAGGCTAACAACGTCATCTGTCAAAAGGGCAATACCAAAACAACAACAATATGATTTCTATTAATAGTAGGGTTAGTACAGCACACCACAGTACACGCGGGACGGACAAGGCCTGGTTCCATTGACACTGCCCTGATTGGCTGCTGGCGGTTATAATAAATAATAGCATACTATGATTAATAGTAGTATCAATCCTAATATATCACAACCACACTAGATCGTTATCCACTATCCTCCCATAACAGTATTATTGTGGTGGTGAGCACATTACATCACATCGCTGGCGTCCTCAGTCGTCGCCATCCACCGTCATCATCCGCCTGGACCGGGTGAGTATGTATGCACAACGCTGCATGCATGATTTTCCACCAAGGGGGGGTCGGCGCTAATTTTAGAAAAAATGGGACGAAAAAAAAACAAACAAAGGGATGCTGCAGCAGAGAACCCCCCGTCTACAAAGTATATAAACATCCAGGTATTCCATCTTCTGGCCATCAATCCAGCCATCTTATTTTGTTATACTCATCATCCTTGTTCTACACTTTCGTTTCTCTAATAATCCTTATCATGTTGTCCAGATCTATTGTTTCCCTCGCTACCATCTCTTCCGTGTTGGCCGCCTACGTTCCTTCTGAACCATGGTCTACCTTGACCCCATCCGCTACCCTTAGTGGCGGTACTACTGACTACGACGGTACTTTCGGTATTGCCGTTGTCCCAATCACCGCTTCCTCCTCTGCTTCATCTTCCGTCGCTAAGAGAGACGTTGTCTCCCAAATTGGTGACGGTCAAATCCAAGCTACTACCGCCACCACTACTAGCCACGCCCAAGCCATTTCTCAAATCGGCGATGGTCAAATCCAAGCTTCTACTTCTACCGTGACTCCAAAGACTACCGCTCAAGCCATCTCTCAAATCGGTGACGGTCAAATCCAAGCATCTACCTCTACTGCTGCTCCAAAGAGTACCGCTCAAGCCATCTCTCAAATCGGTGACGGTCAAATCCAAGCCTCTACTTCTACTGCTGCTCCAAAGAGCACTGCCCAAGCCATTTCTCAAATCGGCGATGGCCAAATCCAAGCCTCTACTGCCACCGCTTCTACTGCTCAAGCCATTTCTCAAATCAGTGACGGTCAAATCCAAGCCACTACTCTTACCACTAATGTTGCTTCTCAAATTACCGATGGCCAAATTCAAGCTACTACTTCCACTGCCTCTGGTGCCTCTCAAATCACTGATGGCCAAGTCCAAGCTTCTTCCACTGCCTCTGCCTCTGCCACTGCCTCATCTGATTCAGATGTTGTCGCTTGTAAGTCTGATGGTACTTTGCAATTGACTTTGGAAAAATCCATCTTGAAGGATGGTAATGGAAGAATCGGTTCTATTGTCGCTAACAGACAATTCCAATTCGATGGTCCACCACCACAAGCCGGTGCTATCTACGCTGCCGGTTGGTCTATCTACGACGGTAACTTGGCCATTGGTGAAACCACCACTTTCTACCAATGTTTGTCCGGTACTTTCTACAACTTGTATGATGAATCTTTGGGTGCTCAATGTAAACCAGTCAACTTGCAAGTCACCGCTTTGGTTGATTGCTAAACCAAAAACATTCAAAAAATAAAACGTTGATCATTGCAGAATATTCTTACGAGTATTTTTTCTTTTCTTTCTTAATTCAAGGTCATTGGGCTGGTTGTTTCTTTCCTCATATCATTTAACGGTTTTTTTTTCATATTATATATCATTGCATTTTTAACGAATTAATTATTTATCTGTCATTTGTTGCCTTTGTAGTTTCATATCTACTGGTCATATTTTTGCCTTCTTAGATTTCAATCTACCTGTCAGTTTTGACTTTGAAATATTATAGGGGGTGAGATTTTTCAAAGGAATGAAAATAAAAAAAAAATTAGCTCCGACGCACAGTGCCTGCAGAGGGTTGCATAGTTTGATAGAAGGAGCTGATCCCTTTTTTTTTTTTTTTTTGCGGTTCTGGGCAAAGCTTTTATTTTTAGGATATCCTACAGTTGATGTGAAAATATTATGGGAACGATAAGGACAGAATATTGGCTGTGTGTTTATGATAGAGTAAATGATCCTATTTTTTTTTTTTTTATTTTTTTAAGTTTTTTGATACCTTGGGCTCTCGTTGACTATGTTTGGGCATGATGTGATGTGATTTGTTTATGGTTCACAATATTTTTAGAAGAAAGGATAATTGAGTGGTGGAGTGACAATTATTATTGTGATTAAGTTTAGCAATTTCCGATTGGGTGATTATTTCAAAAATACACTTTTTTTTTTTGCGGTTGATTTGCCATGGCACAACTATTGTGGCAATGCTTTTTTGACTTGCCCCGTCCAATGATAAATAACGGTGGCAATGTGTTTATGCATTTTACCATTAGTCAAATGACTTTTTTTTTTTTTTCTCATGGCGATGTTTGTGAATTTCACCCGATTCTTAGCATAACTTATTATAGCAATGTTTCTGGGAAATAATCGGTAGTGGGAGCGAGCGATCAAGTATAAGTAAGCATTATTACCATAGCCTGTTACTGGATAAGGCTTATTAATCAATGTATGTATCATTAAAGTGGATTGGCTTTTTAATATCACCTTCAAAATAACTTTGGCGCCGAGAAATATGTCCTTAAGCAGCAGGCACACGTTTCCCTCCCTCTCTCTCTCTCTCTCTCTCTCTCCCAATGAATGATAAAAACGGGAGTCACGCACCCCGATAATAATAATATCTAGGGAAATAAAGATCAGGATCTGAAATTCGGGTGGCAAAGGATTCACATCCCTTTGTCTTGCCTTGTTAGGCGACACGGAAGCTTTAAAAAAAGATGCGGTTTATTTAGAGTTGGTAAGCAAGCAAAGCACCTATAACTATTTATGCCATACTGACGGTGTATTTATTATTTATTGTTGTCTTTGTAAGTTTTGTTTTGTTGTAAGTGAAGTGAAGGAAGCATGGCACCATTGCAATGGTATGTGAAACTGTATCGTTCCCTTTGTGATGTTTACGATCGTATACATTATTGATAAACTACAGGGTGGAACCTTACAAACAAACAAAATAATGATGGTCCACATCTCTGCAATAAAGGATTACTCCCCTCCCTCTAATCCACCACGGGGTATACACGATTAGCACATTGTTGTTTTCCTCTCTCCTAAACATCCTCCACAGATATTGATATTCCGAATGCTTTTTATTCCAGTTCACGTGATAAAAAGACAGCGGCGGGGTTGATCACACATCCCCCTTTCGTTCTTTGTTGATTATCCTTCCCAACTAACTTTCTTCTCTTCTTAAAAAAAAAAATATATTATCAAATAAAATAATTAAACGCAACAAAATACACTAAGTTAACAACGAAAAAAAAAAAAAAATCTCATTTCTTGCTCTTCTTGGTCTTCTTATCCTTCTTTTCTTTACCAGTTTCCTCGATTCTGTCATTTCTGATGGCATCCTGGACAAAGTAGTTCTTAGAAGTGTTTCTGATGAACCAGTCACTGAACTTTCTGGCAACCTTCATTTCGATGATTTGGATCAAGTTGTCGTTGATGGTGATGTCAAAGTCGTAAACGTTAGATGATTCACCATTGAGCAACCCGCTGGTAGCCCCAGGAAGTTGTTCTTCATCCTCACCGTTGGTGGCGGTCTTGACAGCGGCAGTTTCGGTCCATTTGATTTGGGTGTTGGTCAATTTGAAAGCCAACAACACTTCCTTCAATTCATCAAGGTTGTTGATCTTGGTGTCGTCACTTTCAAGGAAATTGAGGAGTTTTTGCAATTCCATACTACTGTACAAGTTCAAGTAAGTCTTCAACAAGTTGTTGTACACTGTGTTTTTAACGGTGACCATGAAGACTGATGAGTGCAAATGGATGGCGTCAATGTTCAATTCTGGTGAGTCGAAGCTTGGCAAAGAAATCGAGATGAATTTTGGTGACCCAAAGGCAAACAATTCCTCAATGGTTTTCAATGAGGCTTCACCACCTTTGACAATCTTGGACAATTGTTCGGAGAATTTTTCCTTGAGGTTGTTGTGTAACACATCATCGATTCTGGTTGGGCACAATCCAATCAAGATGGTGAGTAACGCGTACATTTGTTCGGATTTCTTGGTGATCGCGTCATACTGACCAGACTTGCTGATGTTCTTGATTCTGGTGATGTAGAGCAAGATATGGGAGAAAGTCTTGATAGCGTCGGCGTAACGATGCATCATCAAGTAACAGAACCCTGCGTAGTAGTAGGTGGTGAAATGGGCGCCAGGAACTCTGGTCAAGAAATTGGATTTCTTACTTAGTTCGATTTCTTCCATGGTTTTAAGGGCCAAGGTAAAGTCCCCCAACAAGGTATGGATTCTCAATAACCCGATTATCGAGAAGTACCCCAAGTTTTTGTAAAGGGTCAATGATCCGTATGGACCAGCAATTTCTGAAATTTTTGATGGTGGCAAGTTGTTTCTTTGGGCGGTCAATTGTTCGTAGATCTTAGAGCGGCCAATCAACGAGTACAAAGCGTTCAACACCGAGTAAGAGCTCCAGATTTCCACGTGTTGTTGGAGGAAACTGAGTTCTGCGCTATCTTGTTCGGATAAGTTCTTCTTGTTGATCAATTTGGAACGGAACACTGAAAATTGGTTGAATTGGTAAATAAACTCGTCGACAATATCCCAAAGCCACTTGGCTGGCAATTCAAAAGTCACTGGCCCACCTTCATGGTTCAAGATCAAGTTGAATAAGTTACAATAGTTGTTGTAAGAGTTGGTACGGTGTTCCAAAGTAGGGCCCAATTTGGCGTAGATGTGACGGTAGTACACTTCGGAATACAACACCAAAAAGATCTGATCATTGTCGACCAATGGAGCCACCTCAGTGAGTGGGTCGGGCCATGCAGATTTGGTGTAGTATTTGTCGGTTAATTTGTTGAAGGTGTTTTCGTAGCATCCGTGCAACTCGTAGACATTGTTCTCGAGGAAGTGCTTGTAGAAAGTACGGATGAAGTCCTTGACTTGGTCAGGAATGGCTTGCTGGACAGAAGAAGCAGACCCAATGTCGCCAGATGGTTTGATGACGTCGGTCATGATGGGCGATTTATAGTCGAATTTATTAGATTTGATATAAATAACATAGATAAAATAGATGGAAGAATTTTTGGCAGCGACTGAAATTTTTTTGGGGGAATTTTTTTTTAACGTGGGTGTTTGGGTGTTGATCCCATACAAAAACAAAGGTTATGTTATATGTATTGATATCTCTGTCAGATAGCAGCACACTATTTGTCACAATAATATTGAAGATTATTTATTATTATTTTGTGTATTATATCAATGAATTGCCAGCTACCCCCAGAAGATATCCTCAAAAACCCCCAATTGACAGCGATCCTTCACTCGAATTTGGCAAAGGAAATCCACAAATACTCCGCTGTGGTATACACCACCACAGGTCAATTATTGTACGGTTGGGGAATTTCCGTTGAGAACTCTTCGGGGATCACAAATATCACCGTAGAAAATGCTGAAATATTGGTGAAGGGGAGTTTGAAAGTGTTGAATGCCAATCACCATCTCATGGCACTGATTGACAATGAAGAAAATGACGATTTACGAATGGTAAGGACCAGTTATGGTAAGGGTAAAGAAATCATCATCATTCCCGGTGATGAGTTGGTAATTTCGGTGTTTGTTCTGAGAATTTGAGAAATTCCGATTTTGGATAGCGGTTTTGTAATGGCTTTGACAATTTATATTTGCGGTAAAACATATTGGTATCCTGTCTCAATTAGTACCACCTCTATGTCAAGTCAACCAATGCATATCATATTATATCAGTTGAATGAATATCAAGCTAATTAATATGAAACAAATCAATTGGCAAATCAATTGGCAGCCTGATGATACAAGGTTATTCTTTTTGCTATGATAAGGTAAAAACAATAATAAAGCAATCTGGTGATATTTTTTTTTTTTTTTTTGTTTTTTGATAAATGGTTGAACTTATTATGTTAGATGGCCTCAGTTGCATGACAATAATATATTGACCTACACATAATGTTCGGGTCACAAAATAACAATAATTATAGACATTACATTACCCATCAGAAACAATGTTCTGTTATTCCAAAATATAAATTAGATTTGTGTTTTCCAGAAGAATCCCCACCAAGGCTCATTGAATTCATGAATGATTTTTGGAAGGGTCTCCAAGAATGGAATTATAAGATAGAATATTCGACCATCATCAACCTCAGAGAGAGATCTTCAGCACATACATTTTCAACAATCGATGATGCCAGAAGGAGATCCCTGATTGCTCTAACAATCGGTGTCAAAAAGGAGATCTTTGATTTCTCTAACAATTGGTGTCAAAAAAAGAGATCTTCAATGGTGTCAACAAATGATTCTCTAAGAGGAATATTCAAGATATACGGTTTTAACAATCGATCTGGTCAAAGCTATTCGATGCAGACGGTTTTCGCACTTTTGTGGACTTTTCTAGGCTTCACGCGTACTATTTTGTATTGATGTTGATTCGTATACTTTTCTTTATTAAAATTTTTTTTTGCCGCGTATTCTTTTATTCCTGAAAGAATCAACTTAAATGAACAAAAAGCAATTGACTTGGCATACACGAGCTAATGAGCTGCCTGATGATCCAATAACCAAGCGATGTATAATGCTAATCGATCGAACAATTAGATGATGCATAATTTCGATTGATCGAAGGATTAGCAAATGTATATAATTATGAGCCTGATCGAAAGATTAACGGATCTAATAATTACCTGATACGGTAATTATATACTCTAATTTAGATGATGGGATAAAAATATATTTACCATTTGGTAGACGATCATCCTATTTTCTGTATCATAAATACGCTTTGCAAATATGAAGGGAGATAGATACTGTTCATTTTCTTTCTTACTTACTTATTCTATTGATTCTTTCTTCACGCATTCGCTGTTGTTGATGAGCTTTTTGCTCCCGTTATCTTTATTGCCGAGTCCTCAATGTAGAATGACATTCCAAAATTGCAAAAAAGTTCGATGTTGTCTCATAATGTCTGAGACCATGTATGTCATCGAAGTTGTCAAAATGCCTGTACAGTCGTCTAATTAAACCCGAAATATTCCTCAAGGGAACATTCGATGAGTGATGATGTTTTTGTTTTTGTTTGCTCGGTGTTTTTATGTACACAGATTTGACGTTGACGGGGTACGCAACGGTTTTTTTTTTTTTTTTTTGCAAGGAAATATCAATTTTTTTTTTTGAATACAATTACTTGCGAGATCATGGATTGTACTGTGAGGCGAATTTTTGTCTGAATAACCATTGGTAATTAGTAGTTTTTACAGTTCAAAGCCTTCAATCGTCAACGGTCAAAAAAAAAAAAAAATGTAAAAACAGTTCTTCACTAATGATCAATAATATCCTGTTGTTGTTGTTTTTTCACAAAATCTCAGGTTTGTTTGCTTGTTTTGTTGTTTTTTTTGGAAGGGGCTTATTATTATAAGTATTCTTCTTTCGCTATTGTTTCGTATTAGTTCCTATTATTTCCCAGCGTCCCATCTTCGCTATTCCCCAGTATTGGTGCCAATTTCGCGTAATTAGTTTTGTTTGTTTTGGTCGCTGGCACCGAGTATGCATGCAGCCCACTACACGACGCACCGGCATGTCAACATGTCAACATCGGGAAACCTCCAAAAGACTCATGGCAAGTACGATGCCTGCAAACCATCGATAATATATATAATACCCATCATGTCTCAGATTGTGAAACATTTATTTAAATCCTCATCTTATCATTCCTCCAGATAGCTCATCAATCAATCATCAATCACATATTAATTTGCTAATTAAGCCTCAAAGACATTAAATAACTAATCAATCATACTTCTAATTAGCTAAATTACAATTCTCAATCATGAAATTCAATAATTACTTGCTAGCCTCGGTCCTTTCTGGATTGGTCCAATCTGCCGCAGTTTTCCCCACCCTTGAAGTCAGATCAAACCTCACCACAGACTCAACAACCACATCGTCGACATCTCTCCTGACCTTTGCTTACGGTAATTCCACCCTCGATTCGACATCATCAGCAGCAGCATCCTCATCCTCATCCTCATCATCTAGTAGTACTATCACTTCTTCCTCTGCTATTGAATTGGCTATTAATAACAATGTGACTACAAATAGCACTACAGCCACCACTTCTTTCTCCGCCGTTGAATTGGCGGTTAATAATGCGATCACCAATAGTACCACGGCTGTCAGTTCAACCACTTCTTCTGCAGCTACTGTTAGTAATGTGATCACAAACAGTACTACATCCGCTACCACTTCTTCCCCAATTGCTGCTGCTTATTACAATGTGATCTCCAATAGTACTGCAGCCGCCAGTACCACCACCACTTCTTCTGCAGTTACTTCCAATAACAATGTGATCGCCAATAGTACTACTGTCGCTAGTACCACCGCCACTTCTTCTGCAGTTACTTCTGATAGCAATTTGATCGCCAATAGTACCGCAGCTTCCAGCAACATCACTTACTCTTACAATCTTAGAGCGGCTTCTACTACCCAGTACACCACCTTCACCTCCAGTGATTGCTCCAATGACCTTTGTACCACCGAAGTCAGCACCGCAATGTTGACCACCATGTTAGTCACTGAATCTGACGGAGATGAATATATTACTACCTGGGTTCCAATCTCTACTAGTTCTCCAAGTTACACTACCACTTCCCCAAGTGACGCCACAGAGTACACTACCTTCACTTCCAGCGAATGTTCCAATGGCATTTGTACCACTGAAGTCAGTACCGCGATGTTGACCACCATGGTAGTCACCGAATCTGATGGAGATGAATACATTACTACCTGGGTTCCAATTTCTACCAGCTCTCCAAGTGACACCACCGGTATCGCTATCCCAGTAACCACCACCGCCTCCAACGGCTCAGCTCTTGTCTCCACCTCCATTGCTCCATTAATCACTGCTGCTCCTAATGTCACCGCTTCAATCAATGCCGACGACGTTGTTTCATCTCTCGTCACTTTGGTGGAATGTAATAATGGAGTTTGCTCGACCACCACCTCGGCCATCTGGTACTCTACCACTTTAATCACCGATTCCGACGGTGAAGTCGATGCTACTGTTTACTTGCCATGGCCAACTAACACTTCTTCATCATCATCTTCTTCTTCTTCTTCTTCTTCTTTCCATGTTGTTGGTAATTATTGGAACTCGACCACCGAAGCATACACCACCATTCCTGTCAATCAAACCACTATGGTCACTGCCTCCGCCACTACTTGGGTCGCCTTTACCACCTGTGATCTTGAAGGGTGTGTTACTGGTTCTAGTGCTACCGCTTCTGCCGTTTCCACTTTCCAAACCATTACACCATCCATCACCACTGCCGGTGCCAACAGTCCATTCACAGTAGTCAACCCCGTCAAATCAACCCTCAATGCCACCACTTACGCCACTACCGAGGTCGTCGGTGCCTACATTAGTGGTAATTACACCAGTGCTTTCTACACCACTTACAGCACCACCCAGGCCGATAATATCACTTATGTTCCAGTGTCTACCATTATCACACCATCGTCAATGGCCACTACCACTGTTCCAGGTGCTATTGGCGTCACAAATGCCAGTGCTGTTGCTGCCATCACTTCTCCAGCCAAGTCTACTATCGAAACCTCTTTCCTCCAACAGAGTTATACTCCACAAGCCACCCCAACTGCTCACCAATCGAGCTCGGCAAGCGTTTTCGCGGTCGCTAACTCCGGGGCCACTTTGAAGAATATCTTCAATGGTGGAATGATGACAAGATGGATTTTGAGCATCTTGTGTATCACACTCACAATCTTCTTGCTCTTGTAAGAAAACTATGTATATATACACACTTTGCTTTTTTTTTCAATTCTTGATTCTTTAGTTTACTTTATTATTTTCTATTGATTGATGTGTTGGATATCCTTCCATCTATTTTAATTTTCCATCTTTCCCTTTTTGCCGGCTATTAATATAAATTTTTGTCTCTCCGTATTAAATGTTTATTGTATTAATAATTGTAATGTCCTCTATTAAATATTGATTGATACTTGTCATTATTATTGTGTCCTATTATTAGAATCTGGCTTCAGTTTTGCTTAGTTAGTTATTAACACTTGCGGTACGATATTTTTAGAAATTCCGGTGTACAGGCTAGCTATTAAAATTTATAATTCATGTGAACCTTTAGTAGACTTCTCCAAAAAGCTCTTCAATCTGTTTTCTGGTTTCTGATAACAGTGATCTCCTTTCTGAGCTCATCCATCAGTTCGGTAACTTCTTTCATATGTTTATTTAACGTTTCCATAAAACTTTTATGCTGCTTTTCCAAATTTTCTAATCTTTCTCCAATCTGGAGAGTGGCGTCACCAAGAAGACAAGCGCACTTTTGAACGGTTTGTATGCCTGACTCATGCTCTTTGAGCCGCTGCATAAATAGTTTTATTGTGTCATTGGTCTTGTTGCAAAAATCCTGCCAAGGCGTATCTTGAGAAGTATCAGCAACATTATCGATTAACGGTACACCCACAACGCGAGGTCGAGGAGGTATGTCAAGTCCATCAATAAAACTATCAAAGGTCGAAGATGAAAGAGCTCTTACTCGGGTATTTGGAAGTGTCATCTTTGGAAGGTTGTCTGCTATCAACTCCTCTGTGGGCTTTCCTCGTTTCTTCGTTTTCTGTTTGACCATCGGCTCTTCATGAAGACCATTATCGGTGGACTTTCTTCGTTTCTTCGTTGTTTGTTCAATCACCGGCTCTTCATCAAGATCACTGATTGGATGTCCATTTTCGGCGTATTTTGCCTTGATACGCTTATACATTTTCAAACTATAAGGATGCATCACCTCGGGCACCCCAACATCTTGCAAGTGGGGCTCAAATTCTTCTTGCATTACCCTCCACCTACGCTTCAACGGGGCAATGGTCTTGAACTTTTGAGTAGTGGTGCTCAAGTTCCATATTTCGAGGGCAGTATCCCAGTTATATGTATGATGTTTTTTAACAGCCCTGGTTAATGAGAAATGCGGGGCGTAGCAGTAGATGATATCTAGCAACAAGAGCTCGGAATAGAATTCTAAACCTTTGGTATCCTCGAGGGGAGACCTTGGTATGTGTCTGACCCCTATAGGCAGATCGGGAAAGTCTATTATAAAGCGGTGAGTGCCTGTTTGTTCTATCATGATGGCTGTAAAAATACGGGAAGGGAAGAGCGATAATGGTGATAATGGTGATAAATTTACACAAAAGGGGGACTGTGATGATTCAATGGCTTACCCTGTCGTGATCATTACCATCAGTGGATTATTATTATTGATGATGATGATGATGATGATGATGATGATGGCAGGAAATTACTGTTTATGAAGCCGGCCATTTGGTGTTTTAATATAATATTCGTGCTGACAAACAATCACAACTTTCTGGGTGATACCACTAGTGGTTGTTGACATAAGCAAAAAAGCCGTTATTTTGGATCAAAAACTATTACCGTTTTCAGCCAACCACGGGAAATAAAAAAAATAGAAATTATCAAAATAACACACCTTCTGCATCATATATATATATAAACAGAAATCACACATCAATCGCAATATATTCCAACATTATCGAAACATGGGCCTCAGGTTTTCGGTAGATACACCCACAGAGAGTGATACATAAGGAAAGGCAACAGATAGTCTGTCAGCAAAACGTGCTAGGCTCGAATACCCTCAGAAAAAATTGCTTCTTGAAATTCTCTCCCCTTACTTTGATCCTTCCGTGCGTCCTATAGACTGGAAACAGTTGAGGAGAAAATGGAACTCCAAATCAAACTATCTTAATTATTGCATTAATGGCGAAGAGTTTCGAAGAGTTTCGCCTTCATTTTTTTGCTCTCAAACTGGAAGTACATCGGTCTATAAGGATCCAACGGTCTCAAAGGAAGCATGGTTGCACTGGCAAGGGAATTGCTTATCCTGATAGTGAATTGTTCAGCACTTACCTAAAATTCCTTGGGATCGATGAAGATTGGAAGTCAGTGGTGAAGTCTCGATCGGTAGAAGACGATGGTGAAAGAAATGATAATAAAAGAAGAAAGATTGATGATCTATCAATGGATAATGAAAATATAGCAAGTGTATCGCTAGAGACAAAGAATGATAATTATCATAAGAAACTCAAGTATTCATCAACCAGTCTTATAAGTGACAAGGAAAACACAAAACATGATAAAAGCCTAGCCAAGGAGGGGCAATTATCAGACGAAGCGATCCGCACCCTTATTCATAAAATCCAAGAGTTACGAGAAGAGTCGATCGCCTTTCGTACTCAACTTGCCGAATTGAAAGAACAATGTTCAAAAATTTCAGTTGTTGAAAACGAGATCCGGCTCAAATTTTCAAAAATCTCAGATACTGTGGAACGAGTTGCTTCTCTGAAGAGAGAATCACCACCTTGGTAAATTTCGTTTGTGCTTCTTCTCTTTTATTTTTATGGTGATTCTGTTTATCTCTGAGGATGTATGTGTTTCACTTTATATTGTAAGGTTCGTGCAATATTTTAGAATTTTAAAATAGAATTGTATTGTATTGTATTGTATTCTTTTCAATTAGTATCATCACCGATGTTTTATTTATAGAGGCTAGACAATAATTTGGCATAAAATTCATCTGTTCTTTACTTTCTATCAATACAATCAAAAAATTGGTTTCTTGAAACAGAGTGCTGAATGAAAATTAAAAAAAAAGGACATGAGACTTAATTATATTTCGGAATTATTATTTTTTTTCTTTTTAGGATATATTTTATGCTCTATATTGTATAAATGAATTGTTTTTTTGTTCTGTTTTTTGATAGTCCGGAAGTATTCCAAACTATTGGTTCATCGAAACTTTGTAATAATGAAGCGGTTACACATACTGGTCTGGTATTTGTGGCTAGGATGATAATTTCAGTTGCTAGAATCAGCAGTGAGCATGGAAACATTCGAGTTGTTATGTTTGTTATTTTTGTTATTTATCCTACTGCAGGCCTGTTTTTTTGTTGTTTTTTTTTGTTCATTAATCTATTCATTTATTTCTATTTTATCTTGTTTTTTATCTTGTTTTTTATCTATTATTTCAACTAGTTGTTGCAAAGTATACCAAAGCAATGCTAACGAACTACATCGCCAATTTATACTCCAAAGGTCCTGAGGTGAATGATCAATTGTGCCTTGTGAATATATCAAGTCTCTGATTTAGTGAAAATTGCTCATCTGAAGTTATTCGAGGGATGAATAAAATTTTACTGAATAGTGCTAGGACAGAAGAACCTTGCTTGTAGTATCTTCTTCTTTCAACACTCTTCATCAGGAATACTAGGCAAAAGAATAGTGAAAAATTATGCTAAGAGATAATATGTTTGAGTTTGGTATAACTAATATAAATAAATATAGACATAATAAAGTTAGATAGACAAGTAATTAATTTCTCTGTTTGTTGCATTGTCTTTTTTTTTTTTTTTTTTCCGAAGTTAGTCTGCTAGTTATCTAACAGTTTATTTCTAATATACCTCTTTCTGAGATAATTTTTTTCTCATCTAACTATATTTTTTTTTTTTTTTTAACTAGTTAGTACAGAATCACAAGATCCCTAACAAGTTACGAGAATCTTTGTGACACCGAACCTTCGCAATACTCAAAGACATCATTAGAAAAATATAGAGAGAGCGGGCATGGAATAGAGCAATCAGCACTTACCAATTCAACTCTCCGCTCATATCTTGAGATAACTAAATTTTGATATTACTCTTCTCCAATTGGGAGATCTGCTGTGCTTGATAAGGATCTGCGCATATTTGACATTACAGATCAGGGTCCACTAAAGTCTCGAAAAAAAAAAAAAATGCGCCATACACGTTGCCAACATGCATTGCAAAATTGATGCTTCCTGGACATCTCCAATTCTTTCCTATGCAGTTTGCTATATACTAGCAAGCCTTTCATGGGATATATTTGGCATACACTTTGCAAAAAAAAAAAAAAAAGAAAGAAAAAAGAAAAAAGAAAAAAAGCAAGGGTTTTGGCACATCATATTGCTAATTCTACGTCATCAAGGCTATTTATTCGTTTCCAGCAACCCGTGCAAAAAACACAGTGCCGTTGGATCAAAAAATTAGTTAGGGTATATACAAAACAAACTCCGGTCCCAGCAGTGGTGGATTCCTGTGGTAGTGTTTTGCTGTCAATGTCAGTTGGGTGGTTATTGCTGGAACGTCAACACAACACGGGGATTACTGTGGCCGTTCCTGTCAAAGCGCGTTTAGAAGCTCAAGCGGCGAGCTACAATACACTACTACCCTCTGGCTACTTACTGACAATAGATATCAGACCATTGCTTATCTTTGATGGAGAGACATGGCCCCACGTGTCTATATATCTGCTATAGCGTAGCATTCATTCATTCATTCATTGACTGCAGTGGTTGCGAGTATGTATCCACCGGGTAACAGCACATGTCGTAATGTTTGTGTTTTTTTTTCCAGCAAGCGCATTTATTACCCGTCTGGCAAACAACCCAACCTTTTTTTTTTTTTTTTCCATAATAAAAGTGGTGATCTTTGCTGTCTTCATTGAGTTTTGCCCTTTTGCCATCTTTTACCAAGGATTTTATCAAACATCAAAAAAATGACTTCTGTTTTCTTCGACATTGCTATCAACGGTATGTGATAATATCCCATTCTCTTTTGCAATTGCTATTGCTATTGTTTGCCAGTATTGTCAGTATTGTTTTACTAACTGCTGTTATATAGGTCAACCAGCCGGTAAGATTGTTTTCAAATTGGCCACCGACGTTGTCCCAAAGACTGCTGAAAACTTCAGAGCTTTGTGTACCGGTGAAAAGGGTTTCGGTTACGAAGGTTCTGGATTCCACAGAGTCATCCCACAATTCATGTTGCAAGGTGGTGACTTCACTCGTCACAACGGTACCGGTGGTAAGTCCATCTACGGTGAAAAATTTGCCGATGAAAACTTCACCTTGAAGCACACCAAGCCAGGTTTGTTGTCCATGGCTAACGCTGGTCCAAACACCAACGGTTCCCAATTCTTCATCACCACTGTTCCATGCCCATGGTTGGACGGTAAGCACACCGTCTTTGGTGAAGTCACCAGTGGTTACGACGTTGTCAAGAAGATTGAAAGTTACGGTTCTGGTAGCGGTTCTACCAATGCTAGAATCACCATTGCCAAGAGTGGTGAATTGTAAACAAGTTTTTGATAATTATTATTAAGTGACTTTTGTGGACATTATTCTGTGTTTATGTTTTTTTAATGAAGCAGGAGAAAATTTAGAAAACCAAAAAAAAACAGGAAGCTGACTGAAATTAATAAACGTTGGTGTGTTTTTTATTAATAAAGTGAGTGAAGTTGTAGAAATTGTAGGTAGAAAGGCCGATTGGAATTATCTTCGCCATCTCAAATATGCGGGGGAGAAAATCAATCACTTTGAGGCAAATTGCAAGATCTAAGAGAAACAAAGTGATTAAACTGGGCTGGCATACGCAAAGATGGTGGATGAAAAGACTCAATGGTTTAAATATCAATAAGAATGTTGAAGCAATTCCTCATCCCCTCCCACCAATTTGATGATTTTTGTGGAGAATTACAGGCGATCTGTTTTTTCGGATTCGAACTTCCCAAAACAACGAGTCGCATACACTATTTAAATAACGTCGTGGATCTCGCTGTACTTTTATATTTCCAATCACTTACTTACCATCATAATAATTCGCTAGTTCTTCTTTAATATATATATATATAAATATATTCCATCTTGGTTAATGGACAACCTCTCTCTTCAAGTGACCCCTGACCACCGGTTGGTGCTCGAAAATGCCCCTTTCCCGACCCTCCTGGCGCATTGTGTGGTGATCCACCCCCGGTGCACCGGGGTGTGTGGTACCGACTTACACTGGTACAAAAATGGGGCTATTGGGGAAATGGTGGTCCACGACAACATGATCATTGGTCATGAGGCTGCTGGAGATATTGTTGCGGTAGGACTGGCGGTCCAAGGGTTCAAAGTTGGCGATCGGGTAGCGATCGAGCCCCAGATGCCTTGTATGAAGTGCCATTACTGCCGTGACGGGAAATTGAACTTATGTCTCGAAGTGGCGTTTATGGGATGTGTTGACCGACAAGGACCCACTCCGGGACTGTTGCAACGCTTTGTGAGCCATGATGCCCGGTTTGTCCATAAGATTCCCGACTCGATGACTTATTCACAAGCCGCCCTTGTTGAACCAGTCTCGGTGGGGTACCGAGGAGTCCAGCGGTCAACAATCGAGTTGGGCAAAGGCGTGGTGGTATTGGGAGCCGGCCCCATTGGATTGTCTACCCTCATACTTGCCAGAGCCAAGGGAGCCACGCCATTAGTGGTCACCGATATCGATGATCGAAAGCTCGAGTTTGCCAAACAACTTGTTCCCGAAGTGCAAATCTATAAAGTCGACCCGAAGTTGGACGAGGTCGCCAACGCCACCCGGTGCCGGAATCTATTCTTTGGAAACACCGAGTACCAGGCCCCGCCGGCGGTACTCGAGTGCACCGGAATAGCCAGCTCGATCATCACCGGGGCGTATCTTGTGCGACGTGGGGGATGTTTGACGGTGATCGGGGTGGGCAAGTCGACCGTCGATAAGTTCCCGTTCATGCACTTATCGTTTGCGGAAATCGACGTGAAGTTTGTCAACCGGTACTACGATACCTGGCCGGCTGTGATTAACTTGATTGCCAACAAAATCATTAACGTTGACCCAATGGTCACCCATACCTTCCCTTTGGAACAAGCAAAGAAGGCGTTGGACACATGCGCTGACCCTAATACCCTTACCGTAAAGGTACAAATCGAAGACAATACCAAGGTTGTTTTGCCGGATTGTTACAAGAATGTTCATCATTTGTAACAAGCGATGAATGTTAATATTGTTTGTTTGTTCTAGAGAAAATTGCTATTGAATAGACGTTTTTTAGATCTATTTACAATTGTAAGCTTTACAACTAATGAACCTTTAATGAAAAACCAAAAAATATTAACAAACAAAATAATAATAAATGAAATAACATACATATATATATATAGGTATCTTGTATTAATCTAAAAAAGCCAATAATAAAAATACAACAGTAAAAGAAAACACAAAACACAAAACTTTTTTTTTTAAGCATTAAAAATAATTCAAAAGAAAGTGGGCTCGCTATTGACATTTGGTGTGGCAAACGGATTGGTCACTATTGGACTAGTCATTCCATGTTGGGCGAAACTTCCTCCCGTACTATTTGCTTCGAATCCCTGGGAATTGATGATTGGACTACCAAAATTCGAAGTGGAGGCCTGAGATTCCATTAACGGGCTCAAGAATGGATTGTTTGGGTTGGCCACACGATTAAACCCTATGGTGGTAGGCCCATTATGATAAGGATTCCTGGTATGTATTTCTCTAAAATCGGTGGTATGGGACCTCATTGGTGATGGCGGGGCTGGCGGTTTCGGAGATCCAGGGGAAAAAGGGACCGTGAAGTTGATAGGGATAGTCTGGGTTTGGAGCTGGGAAACTATTGGTTGCAAATCATCAGACATGACTGAGTTATTACTATTGTTGTTATTTTGCTTGTGAAGCTGATTGAAAGTGACGATTTTCGTGGGCAGGGAGTTCGATCTGAATTTTCTAGTTATCATCCCTGGAGGAGGGGTAAGTTTCTTGAGCGAATTGGTGGCAGAAAAATGTAATGAGCCAGAAGCAGTCTTACGATGTGGAGAAGAGGACGAGCCAAATGAAGTGACGCTTTCATTCTTTGAAAATCCTGGTTCCCAAGCATCATTATCATCGTCGTCGTCATCATCATCATCATCATCATCATCATCATCATCATCATTATCGCTCTCGTCGTTCTCATCAAAGTCGACATCGTGTAATTTCTTCAGGCGACGACCACTGGATAAATGAAGTTTGGAACTAAAACTACTGCTCAATGACGAAAGCGACCGTGATCGGGACTTTGTTCCTTCTATAGTGTGATCATTGTTAGAGTGTGGAGCTTTCTCATGGTCGCCGTAATCATAATCATCATCTAACAAACGATCCTCCAGGACCCTTCGATTACCATGGTTTAATTTGGGGCTCGCGGAATGCTTTCGCCATATCTTCAGTGACGCCGACAATGCATGATTCGATGCTTTTTTTCTTAACCCAAGATATTTAGACTTTGATGATATTCCTGGAGGTTCAATATAATCGTCAGTGGTGGATATTCCTCCTGATAAACTTCTATAATTGTCGGGCAGCTGGTCGTCTTCGGTGACTATTGATGACGGATGTGCATGGTTGGCATTAATCAAATCATTGCCTAATATCATAGAGATATCATATTTACTATCGTCGTCGTGCCTACCATCCCGGCAGTCCCTTCTCATTTCCTGTAACAACTCATGGTTGCCAACCAACTCCAACAAATCTGAAGATTTCTTCTTGATCACTTGACTTGCCTTAAATTCCAACTTTGGCAAATGATAACTCTCGTTGATCCGGTGCAAAATATCATCGTAGTGCGAATTATATGACTGATAACTGTGTGAGATCTTATCGTCGTCGGCTGCATGCACCAACAAATAATCCAAGGTGATCAAGCACTTGAGGACCACTCGGTACTCAACATCCACATTCCTTTTTGATGTCGAGGTCACATTATTAGGAGTCACAATATTATTCTTATGGTTACTGAATCCCGCAAAACTGCTCTTGATGCCACTGATCGGGTTCTTTCCCTTGTCGTAACACTCGACCAATTTTTCAAAAATTGCCGTCAATATCGTGAGTTGATTATGGAACGAATCATTGGAATGCTTTGAAAGTGACGAAAGTTGAATTACTGATGGTCCCCATGCTTCATTACTTAACGTATGGTCGACGAGGGTTTCGATTTCTTGATAGATATCTTAAAAAGTTGACATTTCTGGTTAGTAATGCTGTTGGGATATCACGAAGAAATAGCAAAGAAGTAAAAGCAAAGTAAGAACTTACTGCTATTTGAAAGGGTTCTTCTTCGGCCAGGAATGCTGACAGAAAACCTTCCCATGGTTAATTTTTCTTGGTTACTAGGGTAGTTGGTGGTGGTGTTTTAGCCAAGGGGGGCACAATAACAGGGCCGTTTTCGATCATTTGTTTTTTTCTCGTTTAATTCAGCAGGTGCCATCAACTTGGAACCATGCGAATTCACCAACACACACCACTTTATCAACAGGATATTAATTATGGTGAAATATATATTCCTGGTAGTGGTTATTGTAACGTCGAAAATAAGTAATTTAATCTACCCTACCACAAAAAAAAATAAAAAAATTTACAAGGAAATTCCTGTAAATTTCCATCCTCTAAAAAAAGAACAACACAATTAAAACAATTAAAACAAAATGCTATAATATAATATATATATATATATTCCAATCTCGAAACAATCATTCTTGGATCTCGTCTTCCCAATTATCCTCATTAATAGTGGCTCCTTCATTTTTGTTGAGCTTCTCCACTCTTTTCAACGCAGCTTTTCCTCCCAATTCCTCAACCAAAAACCCAATTTGTTCTCTCAATTCATCTTCACTGTCAGAAGAAGCGTACATGATTCTTGATCCATTGGACAATGCCACAAGCGCAGAATTGATATACTCAGTGATCTCTTCGGTGGCACCGTTACCTTCAGAGTCCATCGACAACTTTACGTTATTAATCGCTTCAAGACGGCTTCCATCCCCCTCATCAACGGCATTAGGGTTCTTGAGTTGGTATTCTAATGTCTTGGCCGCCAAGTAGTTACTGAATGCCTCGACATAAAATGGCTCGAGCAAATCGTCAGTAATATCGTGAATATTTGCAGCTACCGTTGCCGCAACGTCAAAGAGTCCTACTTCGGTGGCGTACTTCGCAAGAGTCAATAACGGTTGGATCATTTCAATATACTCTAAATTGACATCACCATCGTTGTTATCATTATTGTTGTTGTTATCACTGGCAGCGGTATCGGCACTATCTTCCAACCCTTGTTTCTTCACTTGGAATAGTTCCCAAGACTTCCTTATATGTTCTTGAGCTTCCTGTGGTTGCTGTTGGGAGATTCTGATAGATGCGAGCAAAGTCCAAGTTTCAGGGTTAGAAGGATCAAGCTCAATGGCTTTGGCGATGAGGTCCTGGCATTGGGTTTCTGCCTGAGGTTCCATACACAAATCGGTCATCCAGATCTCGATCTGGGCAAACAACCCTTGGACAATTTTTTTCAACCAATGAGGTCTGTCTTGCGCTGGTCTTTCTTGCAATTGGGTCTCGGTGATTGTACACCCTTTAATAATATACTGTAATCCATCAAACCCCCCGACAATTTGCCCCAAGTTGAAGAACCCGTCAACTGAGACCTGACCATTGGGGTCCAACTCGATGCTTCTGGAATAAATCTTGAATGCCTCTTCGACTTCACTATTTTCCAACAAAGTCTCCCCCAAGATATTAAGGTATTTCACATCATTTATATACGATTCGTCCTGGCCGTATTGGGATAATAGTTGCAACGCGTCTTCAGGGTTAGAGTTTGCCAAAAGTTCTTTGGCCTTCTGTATCACCGAATCTATTTCCGACATTATCTATGAAAATTCTATGATTGTTGTGATCAATATAACCTCGATTGATTCCAGTACAAATATCCCGATGATTTACCTAAAAGTAAAAAAAAAAAAAAAAAAAAAATTTTATCGGTATACTCTTTTTGGTCACGTGCTGATCGAGAAACGATTTTTTTTTTTTTTTTTTCCTTCTTCAAATTGCCAGTTTTTCAATGAGAGGAGGAAGATCGAGTATTTCTATCGTTAAATAGCTATTGTATTATCTATATATCCTGTCAACCACAATGGACCCTATAGAAGAACAGGAACAGGAACTCGAAGTTCTTGAGTCGATTTATCCAGACGAGTTACACAAGATCTCCAACACCCAATTTCACATCATTCTATTACTCGACACCGACAGTGATAGAAAGCACAGGTTAAAATTAGAGGTTAAGTACCCTAAACAATATCCAGAAGAATTGCCAGATCTCGGAGTGACAATACCATCACCTGAAGAGTACGCTGAACAAGATCAAGACTATGAAGAATATGAAGAAGATAGTGATTATGACGATGACGACGATGACAACGCCGACGATGATGATGATGATGAAGGCAAAGCTCCAGTGATTTTCTCCGAGGTGGTAGAATTCGAATCAGAAGACCTTAAGAAGCTTCTTGATAGACTATACGACGAGGCCAATGAGAATTTGGGAATGCCTTCGATTTTCACGATCGCCAGTACTTTGAAAGACGAAGGGGAGGAGTTATTCAAAACAAAAGTCGAGGCGGCTCAGAAACAGTACGATGATGAATTGTTAGCCAAAGAAATGGAAGAACAAAAGAAGTTCCACGGGACCAAGGTCACGACAGAGAGTTTCAATGGCTGGAGAGCCAGGTTCAGAAAAGAAATGGGCTGGGATACGAGAGAATCAGAGCGGTTAAAGAAGTTGCATGCTGGAAGAATGACCGGTAAAGAATTGTTTGAGAAGGGTCTTGGAGAAGACGGTGATGAAGATGAAGGAGATGAAGATCCACAACAGAATTTGAAAGCGGCAGTGGAGAAGTTAAACGTATAATAGATTCAAAAACTGGCTATTCTGCCGCAATACCGATCACACAAAGTGACAGTTCAATTCTTAATATTAGGGTCTGTTTATTTATATGATGCTTTATCATTTTTGGGTTGTTTTTTTTTTCATTTTCTTTTTTTTTTTTGCCAGAACTTCCATATTAAATTCTTTTTCGCACTTAATCTGGATTACTTGTAAGGAAATATGAAAAAGAATAATTCAAATCATATTGTAACTGCTTTGGGAGTTGAAAAAAAAAATATCAAGCTACACAGAGCTTTTTAAAATTGTTCAGGATATTTACCAAATCAACTTGAAAAAGCACTGTCAATATTCAGTGCAACAAAAAGGTAGAAGCATTTAACTTCTTAGAATTTAAGAAGTTATAACAATTGCTGGACGAGTTGGGAATTGAACCCAAGACCTCTCCCATGCTAAGGGAGCGCGCTACCAACTGCGCCACACGCCCGATATTTTTCTTCATTTGAGGTTTTTGACAGACAGAGTTCTCCAATAATACTGTCACGTGATTTTGGGGGAGAATAATAAATCTGACACAGCTAGGAATACGCAATAATACCCATAAACATCTGCGCGAATGGTGTAGTGGCTAGCATTGCTGCCTTCCAAGCAGCAGAGCCGGGTTCGATTCCCGGTTCGCGCATTTTTTATCTCAATGGGTTTTAGAGAGAAATTTTTTGAAGAGTGATTCTCCCCCTTTTTTTTTGCTTCTGTTTTCAAAAGACCTATTGCTCTGAACCGAACTCAATATTTCAAGAAGAGTTTCTGTAAACCCCCTTATTGTAACCTTCAGGAACAATGGTTTCCGTAGTTTTTTCACGCTCAGTGTAAATTTATCCTTCTTAGTCTTTTGTCTGTACTTTTACATGCTACACGGAATTCTTTTATACCATTTAACCCAGGATAATAAGGAGGTAAAAATACAAGTTCTGAACCACTTAATGTCACTAGTAATTGAAGACCACGACATTTATGAATATAAGCATCATCCATGATGGAATATTTTTAGGCCTGTATTGTTTTTCATTTACAGGATGAGTGGCTGACTTTACAAAAACCATAGAAGATGATTAGCTGTAGTACGTTTGCTCGCTTTCTTCAGATTATTCGCGTCTGATTCAAGTTTTCTCTTGTTGCTGGGCGAAGGCAATCTTTAATTCAATGCATTTACACTTATCAATTTTTTGTAGGAACTTCTCATTTCCACTGATGAGAACAAAGCTTAAGACTTCTTTACCTTGTCGTCTTAATGATGCAATCCGATCCATCCATATTCACACCAGTTGATTTGGAAATGTACTCATAAAGCTTGTTTTTTTGTTGTTGTTGTTTGTTTTTTTTTCTCTGTGATTTGATCCATTAATCACATACAAACACTTTAAGGTACAATGTGCGTGAAAAAACATTGTATTGTATGGAACACACCTTCACAAATGATATAATAAAAAGAAATCATCGGTACTTCACCATAAAACACTACAGTGACAGAGAAAAATGATAAATAGTAAATATAATGTATACATTAAGAAATTCAGAAATTCTTATTAGCACAAAAATTCAAGGAAAAATGATCAACGTTCTTATGGGAGTTGATTCTTTTGATCAATTCTTCCGTGAAGGTGGCTCAGCTTTTGCAAAGAGGCTGGGGCAAGCAAGTCTGAATCATGGCTCTTTACAGAGTTTGAATTGTTAATGGTAATTTCATATTGAGGATCGTATAAAATTACTGAATGAACAATACTGGTGGTGTATGTTACAAGCACATTTTGGTATAACAGCATTGTTATTTCGCTTTTGTTTGTTTCAGCTTGAAATAAGCGGGGACGGCTTTTGCCTTTGGATGAGGGGTTTTTTTCCTCCTTGGATACTACGCTGGGATATCCTAGCTGTAAATATAGCCATTTGAATCCATTTCTGGACATAATCACAATTTACTCTTGTGGCATAATAGACAGGAAGTTATACCGTAGTGCATATAGTAACCATCAGTATGCATATGGGAAGGATACAATTATAAAAAGCTCACAGTATTTGTGTGATGATATTTTATCGAAGCCTCAAAGAGAAGGAAATGAATAAGCATTTACGATTTACACTGTGTTTATTGCTTATCATTGCGTATATACTGGCGACATGATATATGCTTATTCATTTAATCCCTTTGTCATCACAGTCAATTATTCAAGAACAAATTTCTTTTTATGGATATTTTCAAAGATGATTTTCTTGTTCTTTTTTTTTTTTTTGATTTTTCATTGCGGCAACCAACAATACGTTAATATTTATTAGCAGAGGACTTAGTTCCTTCTGACTATTGTGTATTCAATATAACGATGTTATAGCCAAAAATCACTGACGGGTGTGGTACGAGAGGGTTATGCGCGTTAATGGCCAATCACCTTCCGGCGTTTGTTTTTCCCTCAGAAAAATTCAAACAGAAGAAAAAAAAAAGTGATTATTACCTAATAGGCCTCGCTATTGTACCATAGAAATCTATCAAATAACAAAATAGAAAATGAGCACTGTTAATGTATGTGATGGGGTATTGGATGTTATTATATATTGTCAAAAATTATAATCACAGAAATTGTATGGACTTTAAATTATCATCGTTGTGCATATGTCTTTACTAACATTTTACAAAAAGGTCTTCAGATACTCTGCTTTGGGATTAGGTGTTGTTTATGGCTTCACCCACCGTTATAGCCTTAAGTCAGCTGCTTTGAAGAAAGAAGCCGATGACAAGCTCAAGAACACTGAAAAATTGATTGCTGAAGCTAAGGAAGAGTACGCCAAGTTGAACAACAAGGGCAAAGACTCTAGCTCCACCGATTTGTCAAAGATCAACTTGGATGACAAGAACTTGGATTTTGCTAAGGTTATTTTGGGTAGTCTCGAAACTTTGAAATAAGTTAATCCTTTATCAATAAAGTAGACCATCAAAAATACAAAAAAAAGCATCTTAAAAAAACCACCAAGAAACGACAAACAATATTCCAACAATATATCATGACAAAAGAAAAGAAATAGAAAAAAAAAAAATTGAGGAGGTTTTTTTTTTATTTTCTTTTTCCCATTTTCCTCTAAAGGTATAATAGTATTGATCACAATCATAGTTTTCTTTCAAATTGCATAATTGCTTGTAGAAGTTTGTAGATATTTCTTTCTTTCTTACATTTCAAGCTTAAAATAAAGATCACATCTATTTACAAAACAATATGTATAAGCTCATCTTTCCTTTTTTTACCCATTTGACTCAAAAATCAACGACGGACTCTGTGGAACACTCTCCCATTTGGTAAACCGTACATCTCCCTAACATTCTTGACATTTCCATCCCATTTCAGTCTCCAAACATTAATACCAACAGGCACCAATTTATTTTCTGTCAAAAAGTCTGCCAAGGCAAAATCTTTTCTATTAAAGTTCAATTTTTCAGTGGCCAATGGACCTTCTTCTTGCTTCAACAACAAGGTGACAAATCTGCTGGTTGGCGAGTTCTTTTCCGGAACTGGTGGTAAGTATTCAGCAAATTCTCCTTGGCTCAACTCGTCAAATGACAAAACTTGGTTGTTGTGTTGGAAACTCACGTCCTTAACCCCATAGTTCAAGGTGATGTCGTAGGAGTTAGTCTTAGTGTTTGGATGATCCAAATTAACCACCAATAATGTGAATTTGTCAGATGGTTTCAACGCTTCGTCAATGTTCAAATAATTGACTTGGAAGATTGGAGGTTTCGAGGTGGCTCTAGATGATAAGATGTCCCCTGGGGTGATATACTTATTGACACCGGACTCGTTAATGAATTTCACCTTCAATTCAACGCTTGGGTTGATGGTTGGGATCGCATCTGGCAAGACGTGCAATTGTTCAATTCTTTGCATTAAAAGCATTTTGTTGAACCCTTCAAAGTTCTTGGTCTTGTAGTAGTATTGGTACACCAATTCGTCCAAGTTCAAGTTTTCTGGGTTGGAAAATTGGGCTTTATAAGCCACTTCTGGGTTGAATTTTTCCGCATCGATGATCAACTGGTTCTTCTTTTTCAACAACTGTGTCTTGACGGCTTCATCTGTTTCAGCAGCGATTTGCGATTCGATTTCGGTGACTTGGGAATATTTTTCTTTAGCTGTCTCTTGCAAAAAGTTGTAAGCTAATGGGAAAACTTCATCTAATCCAGTTGGGGAAGTGTACTTCATCTTACTCAACCCTTTCTTCAAAGTCAAAGGCCCTTTAGCTGGGTCGATTCCGTGTAAAAGCTCATTTCTTAATATTGGGTTTTTGATTTTCAATGATTCAGAACGTTTGTCAAACTGGGACCATACTCCTTCCTCATTAATTGTTGATGATGCTGTTGATGATTGGGAGGCTTCTTGTGATCTGACACCACCCACGACGGTGCTGAAAAAGGCTCTGCTGCCAGGAATTACCACATTTGGTATGCTACGTGATTTAGCAACACTTGTGATCATATTTGTAACAACCGGGGGTATTGATATATATATATATTGTGTTCCACAGAGTGAAAAAATTGTCTTACCGTTTGCAATTTCTTCATCTTCTTCTTTTCGGTCGTTTTTTTTTTCTTTCTGCGCACCGGCGTTACCCGGTACTATATTGAGATAGGATTCCAACATGAGAGTGATCAAATTGACGTATATCTCGACCTTGTCGTTATGGTAAAATGAACATGAAAATCGATGGCTATTATGAGAGCATTTTTTGGTGAGATAGAAAAGTCTCTTTAATGTGCTCAAAATGCCATATTTCAAGAAAAAATAAAAATAAATTGATAGAACAAAAAATTCCATAGGATTTCCACTAGATTGTGAAGCATGAACCTTGTGAAATATTCTCTTTATTTTTTTGTGTTTTTCTGAATCGCAACCACAGGAAGGCAAAAAATTTATAGCAAAATTTTATGGGTTTTTTCTGAAATTATAGTAGTAAAGCTTTTCATATGGAGTGAGAATTCCAGTAAGTATTCAAATGAGGTTAATTTTGAGTTTCAAACTACGTAAAGTTGAATACATGAGACTTTTGTTCCTTAAAAACCTACTATACAAGGATGAGAAACCGAAGGTTCTTTGTTATCACAAACTGTGAATATCCATAAATTTTAAAAAAAGTTTTGATGAATGGATAACCGATACATATTATCATCCTTCAGTTTTCTCTCCAGTTCATTAAGAAAAATACCTTTTCTTTTTTTGTTGTTGTTCAGTATTTACTAGATAACTTAAATCCAAGACTTACTACATCTATTTATCAGAAAATGACTCAATACATCCTCAAAGTTTTTTGGGATACCCAGAATCGTTCACCGAACCCGGCGAAACGTGGTAATATTTTTTAAGGTTGGGGCCGCGACATGGCGCAATTTTTTTTTTTTTTCTAATCTTGAGACTTTAATTAGTTGTTAGCCCAATCAACCATGTTATTATACTAGTAAAAAACCTACAATTAAAAGAAAAAAAAGCAAAAAAAAGAAAGGCAAAATAACAACGTTAATTCGTACAGTCTATATGATAAAATAGTAATAATATTATGGTGCCGTTGTGCTCCATTGATGACCAGCACGGAGAGAATGAATTGAAGCAAGATGATATTGTAGTAGTATGATATGGTTAATATAATGATGCGATTTGATATAATGATGTGATTGGATGTAATAAAGTGAGAAGATGGTAGATTAAAATTTTTTGTAAACTGATTTTTGAGCAGTTGATATGATGAAGAAAGCAATAATGATAATAATAATGATAATAATAACAATAATGATAATAATAATAATGATAATAATAATAATAATAATAATAATAATGTACAATAATAAAGGGAAACGATGATGAATAATGATGATGAAAAAAATAGTCTATAAGTGAAAGGTTGTTTTGGGGAAATCGAAATATCGTCAATGCTTTCTTTTTGATTTCTTCAGGCCCGTTGGTGGTATTGATGGCGCCAAAGGAACATAATTGTTAGATAAAGGATCGAACTGTGAGGTGTTGATCTCGGGAAACAACGAGCTTCCAGCACTATTTAACTGGATCTCCTTAGTACTATTGTAAGAGTTCTTCAAACAACTGGTGTTGATTTTAGGCAACCCAAACATCATGTTTTGGCCACTATTGTTGTTGTTGTTGTTGTTGGTGCTATTGTTATTGTTAGGGAAATTTGATGTGGTCATATTGAAGTCATAGTTCACCACGAGCATATTGATTGTTATATTAAACAGGTATATATGTAATATATATGTCCACCAAAAAAAAAAAAAAAGAACAGGGCTTGACAGTTATATATAATTACACATATATATATGGTAAGAACGGCAGAAAAGGCACCAAATGACGTGTGGCTCATGGAAAATAAAGTGTGGGCCCAATATGCATTGTCACCTTTGTGATAATCCTTAGAGAAATCACCAGTGATACAACCTTAAAATTTCTTATAACCAACACCCACAATGCCGTGCAGGTTATAAACGGCGTCAATTTTTGCGCGGGAAAATGAGGCAGGTGCCACAGCGGTGGGAGGGTGTGTTTGTGTATCTATTACCCAAAACTATCATTTCCAAAACGCAAAATTGCTTTATCATAAGGCAACACAGGATTTCGCCAATTACAATAATGACTCATATTACTACATTAAGCAATGGAAAAAATAAAGCTCATCATTTATTAAAATAATTTAATTCATTCTCAATTTAAGTGGTTTTTGTTGTGTGTCGTGTGCATCCCGTACTGGTCCATTTATTTTCTGGACTTGACTGGGTAGGACTTTCTAGCGGTCTTACCTCTGGAGTATTGGGAAGCGGTCTTGACGGCAACAACTCTCAAGTCATCTCTGTAACCCTTGGTGGTGTTGGAAACAGCAAGAGCCAACTTTCTGGCAGCCTTGTATTCGTTGAACTTTTGAACGTGGACGGCCTTAGATGGCTTGTTAGCGTTCTTAGCAACCTTGGTGCTGACAACAACCTTACCGTCAACTTCAGTGACACCAACGGCTTTGTCGTTAGCCAAACCAGAAGAGTTCTTGGAGTTCTTGTGGGTGACGTTCAATGGGTCCTTGGAGAAGACAGTACCTTGGAACTTAACGAGGTACTTGGAGTTACCCTTGGTCAATTCCCAGATGAGATCGTTAGAGACGTTAGACATTGTGATTGTTATTGATATGGTTGTTGATGGTAGATATTACAAACAGCTAGTATTACTACGTGGGGGAACTAATTCCACCATTATCAACGAAAAAAAACACCAAAAAAAAAATAATCCGGTACCCTAAAAAATAGGGCAAGTTTTGCCCAAACTTGGAAATCACAGTCACATTTTAGTCACGGGATGAAGTACGTAATTGATTATGCAATACACACTTTTGATTATGTAATATATATACCCACTCAATACCCAAGTTATCACTGAGGTTAGATATATTTATCATATTCGTAGCATCTGATATTCATTAGACATTCTTCTTGTAATGATATGCGTATTGGGCCCACACTTTATTTTCCTTGACGTCTCAGCACCTCGTAGCGGATTGTAAAATTCATGAGAAAGTGACCTTTTCAATTGATGTTTTTCATATTTGAAGATAGTATATGGAGCTATATTACTCAGTATTGGGTTGTAACTTTTCTTTTTACCTACTTATAATCACCTAGTGAAAACTACATAGAATATCTTCATTCCATTATTTTTGATAGCCGATAACGGTTCTGTCCATATAGTTATTTAACGTAACACTCGCAATAATTCAACAGACACTGGGTTCTATCAGAAGTTAACTTGTGTATTTATCGCCTCCTCATTGAATCCATACATCTTGGTTGCACGATACCACATGATTAAAATTTACTGTGGTCACCACTTATGTGAAATGCAGAGAAATTCTATCTCAAGGTGAAACTACATACCCAATATGTATTGTGATAATGGCTGAATAATCCAAAATTATATACTTGAATATCTAAGAAGTTCGCGTCCAAAAAAGAAAGAGAATGTAGCACACTAGTATTGCCCCTATCCTGCTGAAACAAAGGCGATCAACAAAAATTTGGTCAAGAAAAAATAGATAAGTTTTTTAAATGTACAAGCAACAAAGAAGACCCGACCAAATAAATAATTCAACTAAGTCATATTTCAAATAAAAGAGAGAGAGAGAGAGAGAAAAAAAAAAAAAAGAAATACAGAAAGCGAAATTGGGAGACTGGTGAAAAAGTATTTTGGCTTCTAAAGTATCGCCGATGTTGACATAAATGCTAGTCGCACCATGCATGAAGCAGGACCACGTAAAGCATCTCGATGTATCCAATATGACAATCAGTAGTATTTAAGGTAGAGAGGCAACACACAAGAAAGCTCAACACAAAATATCAATTAAACAAGATAATAGTATAATGAATAATAATTTTTTTAAATTAGCAGGAAAAATATTTCCCAAAAATGTATAACTAGCAAGAAAAAAACAAATGTAACAACAACAATAATAATAAAGAAAGAAAGAAAGAAAGAAAGAAAGAAAGAAAGAAAAAAGGAGTAATATGCACAATATGTTAGAATATGTTTATTCAATTTTCACAAATAATTATGCCCAATGTAATAATTCTCCGCACCAACCATGGTCACTTCACTATCCATGGTAATTTCACTACCAACATCGTCGTCATCAGAATCATTAAATGGCTCTTGTTCTAAAGAAGCTTCCTCATCAATTTCCAACTCATTGATCTTCATGTTTAATTCAACAAAATGATGGATCATGCTGGTTCTCGTACCGAAATCAATCTTTGATCCATCAGGGGACCCAAGCCAAATTCTTCCCGCCCCGATGAACTTTTCCAAATGATAAAGAATGGAGGACTTGACAAATGGGATTTCGTAAGTTGATCCCTTAGAAGAGTTCACAAAGTTATGGATTTGAAATGTAAGCATCATGAGGAAGGTTATACCCAAATGGTCCAAGTTCAAAGCACTGATGGCGGCGGCGGCTGGGTTATGATTCCCATTGTTGGTCTTATTATTAGCATTGTCAATATTGACTGATTCTGGATCGATTTCTCCAAGCTTTGACACCACTTGCGATATTTGTTCAAGTTTCAGGCCAGTGGACAAGTTCTTCTTTTGCAAAATATGTTGCACCATGATACATGATACGAACAATGAATAGTTCACGTTAATCAATTCCTCAGATTTCATAACCACTTCATTATCATCATCATATCCACCAAACAATTCTAACATTTCCAAAGATTTACGTATCGAGGCCTCAGTAGGGTTGAACAACGCAGTCATCATTTGCAAAGTCAATGATTCAATTGCTTGATCAGCACAAATATTGGTAGCATTAGAAATCAATTCTTGACATTCTGAGGCAATGGTTGGCAAATCAAACAAAGAGTCCACCATGATGTAAAGGATTTCTGAAAGATAATTCTGGACTTTCCACGAACCAATAAGTTCCAGAATCGCCAAATCTTGCGAAGGGCGGGCTTTAACAATCCGAGAGATCAATGATGGTTGGAAAATCTCTTCGTAGTCACAAGACTTCAACAAATTAACAAATTTATCATTATCATCCTTGTGTTCATCAATCAAGTCTTTGGCAGAGTTGTAAAAATTATTAGCTAACCAATCGCCGATTCTCATCACCACGAAATTGCAATCATTTGTCAAAATTTTCACGAGCAACGACTTGTTGAATTGCATCTTAGAATTCTGCAAAGGTGTCAAATTTCTATTAGGGAAATACATCATTGATTCCGCCAATAATCTCAATCTTTCAACACTTTGGTGATTAGTATGGCCCTCGATATTACCATCACCATTATTAACATTCTCATTAATGTTATCGTAATGATGCATCAAATGCTTATTGATTTGACCATATAGATCGTTGGCAATTACATGGGTGGAAGGAGCCACTATCGAAGCAAAGAATCTTTTAAACATTTGCAAATAAGATCTCACTCCATTATTGCGAGCCCCTTGCTTGTCACTGGAGTGGGTCAATACCCCTTCAAACCCATTACCAACATTGATCAAATTAATGTTCAAAATGTAACAAGCACACCATAATACAAGTGCAAATTTTCCAAGCAAACTGAATAATTTCCCAGGGAAATCTAATCCATTAGTTTGGGAACCAGAGTTATACATCAACATAGGAACGGACATCAAAGATCGCGAATTACCTTCACCGCCAGCTCTGAAATCTTCTAAGGCGCCAGACCCCACCACACAAGCGAGAGATCCCATCAAGATCTTTGAGCCAAGGCTTTTAGGTTGTTGCTGATAGTTGTTGGTATAATACCCAGCATCATGAGATGATGAAGAGGTGCTGGTAGCAGGACTACTAAGGCTGGAGGAATGATGATGATGAGACATGATATCATCATTAGAAATACTAATGGTCGAACTTTTTCTGGAGTCCAGGTTCAGCAAAGCACAATTCAAGGTCTTATTTTCCTCCATCAATTGATAATTCTTCATTTCCAAATGTTTGATATACTCTGTTGCTTTTAACAAAATCGTCGCCTTGTTCAACTTTTTGGCAGGTTGTAAACCATCGAGTTCCACAGATTCATCACCACTATCAACGGTAAGGACTTTCAACGAAGGAACGCAATCTCTAAGCAATTTGATCTTATCATTAATATTGGTACGATATTTTTTCTCAATCATATTATGAGACGATTTTTCCTTCTTTGGCTTGGTGACCTTGCTGTTGACTTTGGTCTTACTATTAACATTCACAGTCGAAGCAATTGGTTTTGACGAGCTCAAAGGTTTGATCTTTATATTGGAAGCGCGTTTTGGCTGGATCGATTTAGGAATCGTTTGCAGTTCCAATTTGATGTTTTCTGGGTTGAATTTCAGATCATCATTGGACAATAACTTGCTTATGACTTCCAATTCATCTGCCCGATTATTGTTACTTATATGGTCCTGGTGGTCATGTATAACGTCAGGACTACTACTCTGAGTTTCATTGGAAGAGGTGAAACTATCTGGTGACAAATGATCAGAAAATGATTGGTCATTGGACATCATGGTGTTAGATAGCGACATTGGTTGCTGAATGTTTGATGACATTTGTTGTTGTTGTTGTTGTTGCTGCTGCTGTAATTGCAATGGCTGACCAAAATTCAAAGTAGAGAAATCATTGAGATCAGAAGCATTTGGGTTGAAGCTAGAAAACAATAACTCATTTGGTTCAGCATTAACATTGACATTGTTATATATATAAAACATGTCTGGAGGTTGTTGCATCATCATTGGCTGCTGGATAGGCTTACCATTCTGATGCTTTTGATCATTGAACGACGCCAAAAAGGCATCACAATCGTCAAATGTAAGGGACATTTTCACAAAATTCTTTTGCTGAGTATTAAAGGAAGATGGGATATTGATGACTCTTTAGTTCCCAAACCACTATATCTATCTATCGTTCCGTTTTTTCCGTAGGTCACAAAATATAACTCAGATCAAATCAATATCACACAAAATGATTGGAGCATCAAGTGGAACATAAAGATGGGTTATTATAACGGTCCAAAAAAAAAGGAAAAGATTGGTTCATGGCAAGAGAGTAGAAGCAACCACCGCATTTTTTTTTTTTTTAGTTCTCCCTAAACATCTTGTTTCAAAATTTTCATGAAATGTCTTGCCTAATTGGAAATATCGTACGATTTATCGCGGTGTATATGCTCTTACACAAAAATTGCTTTTTTTTTCAAGTGTCTTTTTGGGGTTGCCCGGCGAGTAAATGTGACACATTACCAACCAAGTGGTGCATACACCTATGTTTTGGATATTATTCCTCGAGAGAAAATACGGGTAACACTATTATTTGGAAGAACACCCACACATATGGTACATACACCACTGTGTTGGAATTTATGTTGTGACAACAGCCCGGGTAACGTTGCATAATTATATAAGATATTACATAATACAGATTAACATTACCCGCACAAAGCATTATGAGCCCTGTCTATATTTGACAATAATCCACCATAATGGTATATGATTACATACAATAATAATAATCCATAATGTTTAAATCTATAGCACCCAAACTCTAATTAAATAATAATAAATAAACAACAAACAAAAATTTAATCGATAAAACAAGAACTTTCCATCAGTTGCTTGTTGGCACTGATATGGCGACCCCAAAAGCCGACTCCAAACATTCCTTGTAAGTTGGGATTTTCACCATTTGTGCTGCCAAATCACTAGTTGTGGAGAATCTCACGGTATTAACCACCTCATCGACACTTTTCCCCAACTTCACTGCCCCAAAGATACTGAATACCGCCGAACCAATGGTAAAGATAATATCTTCCGGCAGGAGTGTCCCAGTGATTGACCAAGTCACCAACGCTTGGACCCCTGCTAATATCCCATCAATGGCAATCGCAGCAAAACCGTCCAAGAAAATTGCTGCTACCCCGATGACTGCGAAAACTATTCTAAGAATCTTCAATTTCCGTTCCTCTTTTTCGATTTTGATATCCTTGGCCCCTTCTTCATCGATTTGCATGGCGCTGATGGCCATCTGCACGTAAGTCGGCACGGGAATCAAGAAATCAATCAAGTCAATAGGACTGACTTTACCAAATGAAGCGTTGGCGGTGGCCAACAAGTCAGCGAAACTCGTCAAGTTGTCCCAAGTGAAATTGGCAAGGGGATCAGGGACTAATTGTACAGCACTAGGCAAGGTCATATTGTGGGTCTTGAACTTGCACTTTTTCTTGGAGATATTGAACGTAGCAGCCCCTTCCAGTAATATCAAATCCTCAGCCTTAATTGATAAGTTATAATACAGGGCCAAACTTTTAGCGGCGGCATCTTTTTTGGAATCTTCAATGTACAAATTCTTGAAACTTCCACCTTTACAATTGACTTCCTCTTTAGCAGTATTCACTTTATGAATACACTGGTCATTGTTCCATATATCGTTTGCTGCTGCGTTACAACGATAGTATTGCATATTATTCATTTGGTCATTGTTCAACCAAGAACCAAACTCCGACATGATACTCAGCTGAATCGATTTGATATAGGCCTGATAATTCTTTTGGTAAGTGGAGTTTTCATTGATGAGGTAGGTCAAGTTTCTCACGGCAATTGCTCCCTGGTTCAAATAAAAGCCTACCCAAGCAGAATAACGGCATCCATATTTTGCGGTACTAATATCGGCACCGGTGGTGATATGTGAATAATCAGTACCACATTCATAGACATCAACATAATCTGAATCAGGAACGATTTCTGATTGATCCACCACCGGGATGACACTTCTGGTGACTTTCTTTTCCATCGATTTCAACACCTTGGATTGATAAGCAATGTTTTTAGCTAATGATTTGCTGGCTTTGGCCTTTGATTTTGCGGCCGCTTTTGATGCTTTGGCTTCTGACTTGGCTTCAGCTTTGGACGACGCTGCTACTGCTTTAGATGCAGATTTCGATGCTGCGGCTAGCGATTTGGATTCAGCTTTTGAAGCATTAGCCTCTGATTTGGACTCTGCTTTGGCGGACTTTGAAGCAGCATCAGCCCTAGATTTTGACACCTTGGAAGCGGATATTGATGCCGATTTGGCAGCATTGGAAGCTGCTTGGAACGCTTTAGATGCGGCGGCAGCAGCAGACTTAGAAGCATTTTTAGAAGACTTGGAAGCATTTGCAGCAGCTTTGGCAGCCGATTTTGATGCACTTTCAGCAGCTTTGGCCGCGGATTTGGAAGCTGCGGCAGCAGCTTTAGATGCTGACTTTTCAGACTTCTCTTCAGCAGATTCACGCTTGACAAAAGAAGTTGGTGCTGGTGCTTCAGTTATGGGAACATAACTGATTGCTGAAATGATTGGAAAAAGCCAAAGACATATGATCAACAAAATGGATCTTTTCATGGCGAAGAGATGAGAACTAAGTGTATCTATTTTGAAAATATAGCAATAATAATAACAGAAAATTCTTATTAGACTGCCACAGCAGCTTCTCTTATATTTATTGCCCGCATAACACCCAAACGTTTGGAAACTACTTCATTTGTCGAAAGTACGGATAATCGACAATGTTTCAAACAGAACAAGAGTCTGGTAACAAGAAATATTGTTAGTGGCAGCTAATCCATTAGTACCAATTTGCACGTGGTTGGGGTACAATGTGACACACCCTAAAGCAAAGGATCGGCGACTTACATTTTCTGACACATTTTTTTGGCGTCTTGGGGAATCATTATTGTTTCATGTTTCTGTGGGAGTTGAGAATTCCTAATTTCTTCCACCATTATAGTTTCGGCTAAAGTTTATTCCGTTAAAGTTCTTTTTTTTTTTTTTTGTGACGTTGATGGGCTGCCAAATTTACACCATATATATTAAAAATCCTATGGGTATTTACGTGGACAGCACATGTATTATTTTTCTCCTTTTCTCTGTGTCTCCAAGAGAAATCAAGCCCTAGGAGGTAAATGAATCATCCAATTTCCGTACCGCTTCTTGTATAATTCACTTGTCAATCTTGGCGATCGGTGCAGAAACTTCAACGTAGAGTCGAATAGAAAAAGGCAAAACCCAGAGGGCCACTATATCTAACAAAACTTTAGATGGCGCAGATTCTATATTAATATTGTATTCCTAACATTCTCAGACCCTCATTCTAAAAAAAACTCTCCAATTTCATATTTCCAAGAAATAGAAGAGTTCCCAATGTATAATATAACATTATAAAATACTACTTACAGTGGCAATTTGTTATGGAAAATGAAGAATGAAACACATCAAGGTTACATCTTTAATTGTGTTACAAAACATCGCTATCATCTAATTCATCCATTATTAACATTTAAATCACAAAGACGTAGATATTTAGATGAAAAAAAAACTTTTCACTTTTTACCAAACCGTGCCTCTGCCGCCCTTGCCCTTCTTTCTCTTTCCAATTTTCTTCGGTCGTCTTCACTCAAACTTTGGACAATTTGCTTATCTATTTTGGCCATACTACCCCCATCCAATACTTTTCCGTCGCTACCGAATTTTCGGGTGACACTTTCTTGTCGAAGTTTACTTTTCTCTTCCGCCACCATCTGTTCCCTTGCTTTCCGTTCGCGTTCCAATTCTTTGGCTTCCAAAGCAATTATATCTTCTTCACTTAACCCTGGGAAGTTCACCATATGTGCCCCAGAATTACCATCCCAATCACAATAACTCTCTCCTAATTTGAATCTTGCCTTTTGGAACGATCTTTGACACTTGATATCGTCGCCGCTGCAACGATCGTCACCACCACTGGCAAGCAAATCAAACGCAGTTTTCCCCGAATTGCTCTTGATAGTGGCATCGGCTTTGAGGGTCACCAAAAGTACGTAGATCATATGAGATTGACGTTGCTCAGCAGCCCAGTGGAGTAAAGTCGGGGCTTTATGGTGTTTTACTAATGGTTCAAGTGAGGAGTTCACGTCGATTTTATTACGACGTAAATACGCAATTAATGCCGGAGCTTTGGATTTCTTTAACAATCCTATCAATTCGTTGGTGTGTTTAATCTCCGGGGTTTCTGGTGATGCTTGGCTAGTAGTGGTGACAGTGGAACTCGTTGATGACGATGATAATGATTTGGAGGATTGCAATTGTTGTTGTTTCTGTTTGGCAAGTCGTGAACGATCATCAATTTTTGGAAGGTTAACCGGGGTAAGATACGTCAATGCCACCCAAGCATGACGTAATTCTTGGATAGTTGGTCTTTTGGTGGTGAATGGGAATTTCTTGATTCTTGGATCATTCTTATACAATTCGAATTCTTTATTTTTTTTAGTGTTGTCAGTAATATCGTCGCCACTGACAATCAATCTGAAGTTCCGGACATTATTAGCCTTGATAAAGATCGATTTGCATTTGCTTAAATATGGTGCCCAGCCTTTGATAGCTTCTCTCACGTCGTTGGCAAGGGCTTGTTCATTATATCTTCTCAAACTCGAACCGGCAGAATTCGCCTTCCCTTTAGCATTATCCATTGCCGATTGTGACCCCCCTTGCTTTCTACGTGTGGTATAACGATGGAAGGATTTATGGTCAATGAAAGAAACGGTTTGTGAGAGGTATTGTCCTGCTTCATGGGGGCTGATTTGCTTCTTGATGACTCGTGGTTTATGCGAGACGATTGCGGCGACAAAATGCCCACCACTAATCATGAAAAGCGCAGAGATTTCTTCATCATTATATTGGTGTTTCCATTGTTTCAACGCCTCAAGAGGATTTGTAATTTCAGTAGGATCAAAGATTGATTTATAAATCCCCATCTTTTGTAAATCGTGTTGGTGATGATGACCGGAGGAATTTTTGATGGTGATATCTGAATTGAAAAACATGTATGGGGATCGGGTATTCAAATAATCCACTCGAGTATCTGTATCATCATAAGCAATGATTTGTGAATTGGTATGAGCAGGCCTTTCAAGATAAATATCCTCTTCTTCTTCTTCTTCTTCTTCTTCTTCATCATCGTCACCATTTTCTGAGCCGCTTGACAAATCTTCATCTTCATTTATCGATTCTTTTAAAATAGGTAGTTCAGTCGAACGAGGTTTTGGATAAACAATTTTCGGTAAACTTTCTTGTAAGCTTGACACATCCATTATTGCTGATGATGATGGTGATCTGGATGGCAAAGTTGGCCATTGGAAACCATCGGGTTTTGGCACCATTTTTGCTTCGAAGTCGAAGAACACCGGGCGCAAGCCTGTCAAGATTTCTTCACGAAGGTTGTAGATGTACAAATCATTACAATTAAGGTCCTCATATGCAACCAGCATTGTAAAAATCACTGATGATTCCTATTTAACGAGAAAGAAATTAGTAAAGAGAAGTTTGGGAAATTTTCAGAAAATTAACAAGAAAAATCGCCATTTTGTATCACGTGCGAAACATGCTAATGGTAGATGATAACGCTAACATTTGGTTCAATCTAGGATATACTCTTTGCGGGATGTATGTTAGACCACTAATGATGGCGAGAACAAACAGATAATGACACTATTCGATCTGATAACTGAGAATAATCATGAAGGTGCCATTATTCTACTGTTTTTCAGTTCTTTGTACCAGTCCCACGGACAGATCCCCATAGATATACAGTCCCACGGCCCAGTGGTGAAACTGTTTTGGTTCCGACAACATTTCTGTTTACAAATTCCCAAGAACATGGTGCCGCAACTCAGCAGCAGGGCGATCAGGGTCCATCCTTACCCTGGTTTTTTGTGGAGTGGCAATGCCCAGAAAATAACCATCTTATCTGTGCTGTCGTCGTGTGTTATCAGTTATCGTGGATGCTCATTGCTGTAAATCACAGATAAATCACAGAGGTGAGACACCAACAAAGTCCTTTCTTCTATGATATATTATACATAGCACCTAGATGAATTTCCAACCGAATTCTCCTCCATTGCTAATCGGAGATGCCACTAGAAGGAAAACAAACAAACCCTATTATTCATTTCCGTGTGCTTTTTGATCGTCCTAGTGGCTACCGTTTTTAGCCAATAATTGGCCTAACCTCTACGCCGCACGACCTTTAGTGATCTTTCCAGCATGCCTGATTGTCAACGCCTCACAATCTTATCAGACAACTTCGATAAGATATATATATATATATAACCACCACTATCATTTCAGAAACTTTTCATTTGGATCTTCTCTTATCCATCTTTATATACACGCACATCATTCATCATGGAAAAGAAATTTGATGACACTAAACTGTTTGCTAGCTCCAATATCGTGGCTACCGAAGTGCCATACGACTATGGATCAATAAAATCAGAAAAACTCACTGGCTGGGAAGGTTTCAAAGACGGTTTCCGCAGAAAAGACGGATCAGAAGTCCAGCAAGAATTGAAGAAAACATTGTCGACCAGACACATCATCATGATCGCCCTTTCTACAGGGGTTGGTACTGGGCTTTGGGTGGGGTCTGGTAAATCGTTAGCTGCTGCTGGGCCTGCTGGGGTTCTTTTAGGATACGCGATTATCTCTTTTATGGTGTTCTTTGTCATTGACGCTGCTGGGGAATTGGCAGTGGCCTACGGTAGTTTATCTGGAGGGTTCAACGCTTATCCTAGAAAGTTCATTGACGAATCGGTAGGGTTTGCGGTTGGTTGGAACTACGCTATCCAATGGTTGACAGTGTTCTCGTTGGAATTGGTCACTGCTACCATGACTTTGAAGTACTGGACCCAAGTGAACTCCGATATCTTCGTCGCTCCATTTTACCTTCTAATTTTGGCGATCAACTTCTTTGGGGCTAAAGGGTACGGGGAAGCCGAATTCTTCTTTAATACCACCAAATTGATCACCATCACCGGGTTCATTATTCTTGCCATCATCACCGATTTAGGAGGATCCGGTAATAAAGAATTCATTGGAGGTAAGTATTGGAACAACCCTGGAGCTTTTGAAAATGGATTTAAAGGGCTCTGTAACGTGTTTGTTTCGGCAGCGTTTGCCTTTGGAGGTACGGAATTCGTGGCGTTGACGGCTGCTGAACAGGCGAATCCTAAAAAAGCCATTCCTCAAGCCATCAAGATTGTGGGGTATCGTATCATCTTTATCTTTATGGCAGCACTTCTCATGATTGGGTTACTCGTGCCATTCAATTCTGACGAGCTCATGGGTTCCGGAGGCTCTGCCACTCATGCCTCGCCATTTGTCATTGCCATGTCGTCGCATGGTGTCAGAGTGGTTCCTCATATCATTAACGCTGTGATTCTTCTTTCGGTACTTTCTGTATCCAACTCTGCGGTGTATTCTTCCAGTAGAACAGTGCAATCGATGGCTGAACAAGGGTTTGCTCCAAAATGGATGGATTATGTCGACAAGAACGGTCGTCCGTTGGTCGGGTTGATCATCGCGTCGATTTGTGGGCTCTTGTCGTTTGTGGCCGCTTATAAGAACGAAGAAACCATCTTCAACTGGCTCTTGTCGGTTTCTGGGTTATCGACAATTTTCACCTGGACCACGATTTGTATTTGTCATGTTCGTTTCCGCCGTGCTATGAAGGTGCAAGGACGGTCGCTTTCTGAATTGGGATACCAATCGAAAACTGGGGTCATTGGGTCTTATATTGCCATTGGATTGAACATCTTTATTTTGATTGTGCAATTCTGGATCTCTTTGTTCCCAATTGGATCTAAGGGGAAAGCCAATGCCGTGAACTTCTTCCAAAACTACTTGGGAGTGATGTTCTTGTTGGTGTTTTATGTTGGTCACAAAGTTTATAAAAAGGATTGGAAGTTATATTTCAAGGCCAATGAAATTGATTTGGTTTCTGATAGAAAGATCTTTGATAGTGATTTGATGGAGCAAGAAGCAGCTGAACATGAAGCGTTCATGAAAACTGCTCCATTTGTGGTGAAGTTGCAACATATTTTATGTTAACCTTTTTTTTTACTTTATGTTTTTTATTAGTAGTTTCTGGCAAAACCTATTGATTAGGTGTTAGCCATTTCAATTCTTGTGAATTTCACTTCTTTTCTTGTTTCTTTTCTTTTTCTTTTCCTTTGTTGTGTTTGCTGGTTTTCCTCTTTTGTGGTTTGTATAATATTATTTGCTAATTGCTTATAAAATCATTTAATCTTTGATTAAACTGTAGATAAAATAAAGAACCCAAAACTGTATTAAAAAATGACCCGAAATAAAATAATAATAACAATAATAATACTAATAATAATAATAATAAAAAGAGAAAGATAAATGACGATTGCCACTATACAAAATTTATAAACCAATCACTTTGTCAGTCTTGAAGATGGATATTTTATACGTGATCCGGTTGGTCTAGCGGATTTTGACCCGATTCTTGGACCATTAGCTAAAGTTGGAATACGGCTTTGGCGACGAGTTCCTTTGGAGATCTTAGCAACAGGGTCGCCTGGTTTATCGTTATGAGGTTTTTTAAACCCGCGATTCTTGGCGGCTATTGTTGTTGTAGCTACTGGATCCATGACAAAGGAATCCTCGCTCAATATTGTCAAATTCGTACTATCGTCAGTTCCCAGCTGTTGTTGTTGATGATGATGACGACCTTCCAATCTCGCGATTTTCTCCTCGACTTGCCGGATCTTCAAATTCAATTGGTCCACTTTATACTTATTGGCGAAATTCTCATCGTTGGGAGCCTCGCTGAATTCGGTACACCAGGCATTTAGATTGAGACCGTAGATTAAAGCACCCACGCTTTCGTTGAACTGGGTGAAGTTATCGTGGAGTTTTTGAAGACCGATGAGATGTGAGTTCAAGTGCTGGAGGTCGGAGTTCAATGATTGGAAGGTGGCGATGTCTTGTATTAGCGAGTAGTTTGCCGGAGGAGCGGGTCCCAATGATTTTCTGTTCATGATGGAGGATAAAGAGTGTGAGATAATATAAAGAAAATAATCAATAGATAGTATAAAGAATAATTGGCCAAAAATATGGATAATAAAATGGTAAAAAATAGTAAACGCACTCCGCACAGTCTTTTTTTTTTTATATCAATTTTATTTTGGCGGCAAATTAAAAAAAAAATATTGCTGTTTTTTGGAACACTTTACCATTAATAATCGCGGTATTCTCTCCAATTGGTAGTGGTTTGCTTGCCAGTGGTTGCTATTTACTGTTATAATAGTGGAATTGTTGTTTTTTAATCACGGGAAAAGTGCCACAAATACCCAAACGTTGACTTGGGTAGCAGGAAACCACCAATTAAATCTTATACTGCATTACATTATATTATATATATATATATATATATCTATACTATATATAATTGCCACCCTACTATCACCATCTCCATTAAAAGTGAGTTTTCAGTCTATTTGACTCGGTCTACCGTCATCTCCTCTGCAGATCTTGCACCTTACCAATTGTCTGACTCGGTTAGTTATTATTAGTAATTAAGAAGGACCCTCATAATCATCACCCATTCAGTAGCAGTGGCCTGCCCATCCAAATCCTTTTTGATAATTCATAAAGCATGCATCATTGGCCCATATAACATTAGAAGATGAGCAGCGGAAAGACCTCGAAATTCAAAATCAAATCGTTTTCCAATTCAGATATCTCCAACCCAGGACCTGACTCGTTTCCACGCCATGATCTGAACGTCCATACTTTGCCATCGTCAGACCGCCAATTTTCTTCTTCTTCTGGAGATAATGATGGCAACTATTGCGATGCTGCGTATTTCAGTGACGCTGCCCCAGACTCAAAAAACGTCAGGAATATTCGCGCCAACAGTGGTAAATTATCTAAAGGGTCGGTGAAATCAACCGCCTCCAAAGGTAGTAGTGACGATGTCGAAGAAGTTGTCGGAATCCATTCCCTCAGCTCCAAATTTAAAACCTTGCTATTCAAATCATCGTCGTTGGAAAGTAATCCTCCTCCTACATCGACGACCCATTCTTCGAACCCTAATTCCGCGGGATCTGTTAATAACCGCTCAGGGTCATCGGTCGTCAATGGTAGTACAAGATTAGCTCCGGCAAAAATAGACGAAGAAGACCATGAAGATGAGAAAGAGCATCCTCATAATAAATCCCCAATTGCCCAGTACGGTCATTTATTGATTTACCCAAACAATGAGCACGAACATCGGCTTAAGAAACCTAAATTGGATAAATCTGGAGTGAATATCTTACCAGGAGCCCAATTATTGTCAGGATTACTCAAAGTGGAAACAAAAAAAGCCGATGATGGGTCAGTTAGCATTTTTTCAGAAACTAAAGGATTGAAATTGTTGCAAGAATTGAAGAGCCAAAAAATGCAAACCCCGGCCCTGTTTATTCCTAAAAAGAATCATAGACTACGAAATGACGATGACGATGATGACGAATCTGATGAAGATTCGGAGCCAGAAGTTACTGACCCAGCAATCGATAAACCCCAACTAGAATTGATCAACAAGTTGGTGGAACTCACCAAAGAATCGAAATTTCTCAAACATAGTGCTCCAAAAAAGGACGATATCACCATGAGCTCGGCATATGGGATACCCCAAGGAATTTGTGGCAAAGGATCGTACGGGATTGTGAAAATTGTTTCGAAGATCGACCAGAAAACCAAAACCGAGAAATTCTACGCCGTCAAAGAACTAAAGAAGAAATCTGGAGAAGATGCCGACCATTTTTCTCGAAGATTGATTTCCGAATTCATCATTTCTTTATCATTGAACCACGTGAATATCGTGAGAATTTACGATTTAATGAGAAATTCTAAAGGAGTTTATTCTGAAGTGTTAGAGTTTTGTGATGCTGGAGATCTTTATTCGATCATTTCGGAAACCAAAGGTGAAGGATTACACTATACGGAGGCCGATTGTTTATTTAGCCAAATTCTTTGCGGGGTGATCTTCATGCATTCCAAAGGTATTGCTCACTGTGATTTAAAACCAGAAAATGTTTTACTTACCAGGAATGGCGGTTGTAAAATCACCGATTTTGGTACCAGCTCAGTGTTCAAGACCGCATGGGAAGATGATATTCATTTGAACCATGGGGTATGTGGGTCCGAACCGTACGTTGCTCCTGAAGAATTCACCCAAAAGTACTATGATCCTCGTCTTGCTGATGTGTGGGCCCTTGGGGTGATTTATATGGTGATGCGAGTGGGGACATATGTTTGGCAAGTAGCCAAAAAGGACCAAGACGAATTATATGATAAATACCTCAAACGCCGGCCGTACGAAGATGAAGATGGATACTTGACCAAGGGGAAATTCGATGCCATTGAACGGTTGAAGAATGATGGGGTGTCCAAAAGTATTGCCAAGTGTAAACGGGATACCATTTATGATATCCTTGAGCCGGACCCTGAAGAAAGAATGACGACACTTGATATTTATGAGACCAAATGGATTAAAAGTTTGAAAGGGTGTCGTCGTCTTCGGGCTTGAACCCATAATTAATAAATGCCTCTCTCCCCGGCACACCCCTGGGGGGCAGGGGTCTATTGAGGGGTTTTGTGTGTTGTGATCTGTATTATTTCTATTAGAGAATTTCCTATTTGTATTCCTATTTTTAATGTTCCTAATGCTTTTTTTTTTGTGTTATTCATTTTTGTACTGTGAATCCTGTCGATCATAACAAATTAATAGGTGATTATCAACCATAATATACATAAATAATATTGTCAAACAACAACTTTACTTGTTTTTTGTTATTCTTATAAAAAATAGAAGATAAAGTAATTAAATAAAACATAAATTAAACCAACAAAGTGAAAAAGATACAATCGTCATACAATTTTTTTTTTTTTTTTTTTTTCATTACTATTATTATCATTCTTTTTTTTCCTTCTTCTTTCTCTTCATTCAGTCGCAGGAAATGGTGCTTGTGGTGTTGCTTCCTCTTCTTATGGTTCTTTAACCTCTTCCATGGCAGTATCCTTTTGATTTCTATAATTATCTAGCTCGGCGTCCAAATCCTCCAAAGTTGGTTTCGGTGGCTTTGGTTCTCTTCTTTCTCTGTCACCTCTTCTACTTCCTCTACCTCTATTTCCACCGACTCCTAATCCTATTCTATCGGCCAATGGTATCCCATTGGTCACGCTTATGATGTTGCCCACTGCTTTTTTACCATCAAATTGCTCAATGGCACTGGCACAATCACTTGGATTGACATACCCAACATATCCTACCCCTTGACTGCGGCCACGGGTGTCGAATTCAATTCTACAGAAATTCACCTCGCCAATCCTCGAGAAAAGGTCGGAGATGTCGTGTTCCGTCAACGCGTCGCTCAAATTCTCAATCTTCACAAACGGTTGACCATTCGCCAACCTGATGATTTCTGGACTCACCGGGGATGATCGGGAATGCGACGAATACCGATTTGATCTATCGGATGACGAACGATAACGAGGTGGTGGTGATCTAGATGATGATGATGATGGACGATAATAATCGCCGCTGCCATCTCTGCGGAACCTGATGGTCAGTGTTTGTCTGGAGTCGGAAAATCGACGGCCACGGCGAGCCTCTGATCTGCCACCACTGCGTCTTGGGCCTCTTTTAGGGCTTCTGTTTCTGTTTGATGATGACTGCGGTGGTTAGTTAGAATTCACTTAAAAATCAATTGGAACAAACAATGCCCACGAATTGCAGCACTTACTTTTGCCGAGATAATCTCGTCAAGAGACTTTTCAAGGAGGTCTGACATTGTTATTTTATTTTATTATATTTTATTATATTATATTATAATATATTATATTATATTATATTATATTACACTGTTGGTTTGTTTGTTTATTCCCCAGTGAAGAATTGGCGTTGTGTTGTTTGTAAATTATTTATCGACCTCCACCACATAAACACACCCGGACATCGACGATGGGGGAGAAAAACGAAAATTGCTTCCATCACCACCACCATCGACGAATGTGTGAGCCACTATTGTTGATCGATTTGTCCTTGAATCGTCGATTGTCTGCTGGATAAAAGAAAGCGCTCGTGGTTGGAACTGTCCATTGCAGAGATATCGCGGCTGGCTATAATTTCCATCTCCATCTCCCAAACATTGCTAGTTGTATGACCAATATCATACCCAATATCATACCCATTAATCAATAATACCCAATTTCTATCTTACTCTCATCATGGCTGATCAACAGATTCATAATATAGCTCAGGATTCTTATAATGTACCTCAAGATAGTTACCATGTGCCACAACAACAACAACAACAAAAATACCATACATCAATAGTAGAACATCCCATTAGCAAACTCCCCCAAGTATCCTCGAAAACTAAAGGGAAATATACCCTAAATGACTTCCACATCTTACGAACCCTTGGAACTGGGTCGTTTGGCAGAGTCCATCTTGTGCGATCGGTGCATAACGGACGGTTCTACGCCATGAAGACATTGAAGAAAAGTCTTGTGGTGCGGATGAAACAAGTTGAACACACCAATGACGAACGTCGAATGTTGAAAATCGTCGAGCATCCTTTCATCACCAGGATGTGGGGCACGTTCCAAGACGTCAAATACATTTATATGATCATGGATTATATCGAGGCCGGGGAATTGTTCTCGTTATTGAGGAAGTCTAACAAATTCCCTAACCCCGTGGCGAAATTCTACGCCGCTGAGGTCTGTCTTGCGTTGGAATACCTCCATGATCATAATATCATTTATCGAGATTTGAAACCTGAAAACTTGTTGCTTGATAAGAATGGACATATCAAGATCACCGATTTCGGGTTTGCCAAAGAGGTTCCGGATGTGACTTATACCCTTTGTGGGACCCCCGATTACATTGCTCCCGAAGTGGTGGCCACCAAACCTTACAATAAATCGGTCGATTGGTGGTCGTTTGGGATTTTGGTATTTGAAATGCTTGCCGGGTATACCCCATTCTGCGACCCTTCGCCGATGAAGACTTATGAAAACATCCTTGCCGGAAACGTACGGTACCCGAACTATTTCCACGAAGACGCGTTGGATTTATTGCAAAGCTTGATCACCGCGGATTTGAGTAAGCGGCTAGGGAATTTGCAAGGGGGTACCCAAGACGTCAAGAACCATCCGTGGTTCAGCGAAGTAATTTGGGAACGGTTGTACAATCGAGATATCGAAACTCCATACGAGCCACCGATCCAGAGTGGGGTCGGGGATACCAGTTTATTCGATAAATACCCGGAAGATGAACAGGATTATGGTAATATGGAAGGGGAAGATCCTTACGCGAAGTATTTCCAAGAGTTTTGATGATTTTGGAAAGAAAATATGTATACATTGTTCGATTGCGAGTGATTTGTTTGTCTTTTTCTCTTAATTATTATTATGGTTGTCATAGTTGAACTGCCACCTTAAGTTGACGAGAAATTGAAGGCATTCATTTTTTTTGTTTTCTTTCTTTTTCATTTGTTTATTGTTTCTTTTTCTATTTTTCAGACTTGTTATTTTTTGAATTAAACCTATCTTTTTCTATCCTTTTATGATTTTTATTTTTTGCTATTTTCTTTTTCTTTTCCTTTTTGCTCTCATCGCTCCTTGCTATTTCGTTCTTTTAACTCGGACCCCGGGAGCTTATTTATTGATTTATTAACTGACCTTCTATCATCGCTGTTTTGCTTTTTTTTTTTTTTTTTTTTTCTAGTATTAAAAAAGAAGAAGAATTTCGAAAAGACATTCAGTTTTTTTTTTGTTTTTTTTTGTTTTTGTTTTTGTTTTTGTTTTGCTTTTTATGACCTTTGGATTCCACCATTGATGAAACGATTTATGATAATACTCTTTTGTTTTTCTTCTCTTTCTCTCTTTTCAGAATGGTAATTTTGTTGCCGTATCTTGTTTTGTTTTGTTTTTTGTTGTTTTTTTTTTTACCTCAAAATACAATTAATTGATGTTTAAATTACTAAGAAATAAGAAATATTTTTTTCTCACCATCAGTTTCTAAATTCAAAATAATGAGGTGCTAGTGATAATGACACTTAGATTGTATTAAATGGGCAGCAGATTGGAAGAAAATAAATTATTTTTTTGGCAAGATTAGAAGTTTCCATTACAGTGGGCATGAGAATAAATCAACAAATTAAAGAGGGTTGGACATGATATAATACACAGATATTAGAAATATCAATAAAGAACAATGGAAGCAGGAAAGTGAAAGCAGTAAAATGAAAGCAGTAAAGTAAAATGAAAAAAAGTGAATGCAGTAAATTGGAATCAAGAAATCAGAAACAATAAAATCAATAAAATTATGAGGCAATATAGATACAGACTCTCATATTCTCAGAATATACGTATTCCATTTACCGTAGTTTTACCATATCTTTTTCCCTTTTGTAGCAGTTTTTATCGTTGGCTTCTATAGTGGGACCCTCCACTATTGCCTCTTGGTCTCATGATTTGCCTTAAAGACTCAGGACTCAACTTTGGGGTCATTCTCATTGGCGAACATCTTGATAAGATCCCCATGAACGTAGAATTGTTGCCGTCCGATTTATATGGAGTGATATTATTATTTCCCTGGTTAGTTCTTGGAACACTGGAGAAAATTGTCGATTTTGTCGGAGAAACGTACCTTCTACCAGAATGTTGAGGGGTCGAGAACATCTCCACCCGCTTTTGTTGTTGCAAAGGTTTGGGTTTCTTATTTTGTGAAGGGGTAATGGCGTCATTTCCACGATCATTATTATTATTATTATTCTCCTCTTCCTCTGCTTCGTCCTCTTGTTGTTCCTCATCATGACATATAGAATTGGTAACGTATCGCATTTGGGTGGTGACTTGATGTTGCTGGAATGGATCAGGTTCGTAACGATGGCTGGTGTAACTGACAAAGAAATAATTGTTCACGATAAACGACCCCACAAGCCCAAAAGATACAAACACTAAAGTCTTCCAACTGATTGGTTTGATAAACCCATTAAGAATCTCTGCCAAGGTCTCTGCACCAATTTTCGCCTTGCTCACCACTTGAGGATCACGACTCATACATTTTTCCCAAGCCGAGCACGCGATTTCTAATGCTGGCACTCTCTGAGATGGTGCACAATGGTTGCGCTCATATTCTCTCACACAAAGCAGGATCTCTTGGGTGATCTCCAATAACTCTGTGGTGACTTTGTTGTTAATATCCGTCCACACCGTCCACACTAGCGCGTAAATGAACCCAAATACCACGGTAAAGAGGGCAAAGTTCACGGCAACTTGAAGATACAATGACAAAGTCAAGGGAATCTGGGGGTCCAGGTACATTCTTTGCCAAAGATTAGGGGTATCAAGATCTGTTTCTTCTTGTTGATGTTGCTGTTCTGCTTGGATTTCTTCGGCAATTAGTTGGGTGGTGCTCTGGATCTTTTTGGAATTCCTCGTGGGACTAGGAGTGGGACTGGGATCGCTATCAGATTCGTCGGTCATGTCGGTGGAATAGTTGTACTTTTTGGTATTTTCTTTAGTATTTTTCTTTAAAATCAAATCAGTAGTATTGTTTGATGGCGACAGGTCCAGTGATGGAACCATAACGTGTTTTCTATGGGAAAAGTGCACTGAATAGTTGGGGGTTGTAGTTGTTGTTGTTGTTGCTGTTGCTGTTACTGCTGCTGCTGCTGCTGGGGTCGACGTTTTATCTAAGAGAGCATCGGCCAACGCCGTGGGGTTTATACTTTTATGATTGCGGAGATCAGTAAAATCAAGCAGATCATGATCATCGTAGATTGGGGGTAATATTGTGCCTTCGGAAATCGTAGAGCTCCTTTTTTTCTTTTTAGAAATAATAGTTGATTTAGGGTCTTCTGAGGATTTTTTAAGGATCGATGACGAGAATGATAATGATGATGAAGAAGAAGGTTTCAATGGTGAAGAATGGATTAAATGGGGTTTAGCGATTTCTACAAGCCCCTGTCGTTCCTTTTCTTGTTGGATTTTCATCAATAGCACCTGTTTGTGTAGAGTGGGCAGCAATGGTTTATTATGATGTTTTGAAGGTTCTTCATTATTGATCTGCAACTCGTGGAGGAGGTTTCTGGTGTCTTTGGCAGTGAAATTAGTTCCGCGGATCACCTGGTTCATGCTGTTATCGTCATCATCATCCTCGATGTACTGATACGTGATGTTTTCTGCATTTCTTAGAAGATCGTCGTGTTGATGGTTGTTACTTAGAATATCGACTTTCAGCAACTCGTCAGACACGCTAGAGTCTTCTAGATCGACTTTCGACAACTGCTCTGCCGACACAAAGCTCATGGTTGGGTTATCTATTGTTCTCTTGTGACCTTCCCCTTTGGTGATTGACTCCTTCCATGTGTTATCGCTGTTATTAATAGTGCCTGTTTTTTTTTCATTTTGAGGTAAAAAGAAAAAAAAAAACCATCAGGGTTGTTGGCGGGCGCGTAGCAGCTGGTGATGCTATAAAACGGCGATGATCTTCGTCGTCAAACACAATTGATCTTGACGATTGTTCAGCGTCCATCACCATAGTTGTTGTTAGCACCACAGTACAACCGCTATGTCCTTCCTACAAGATAACCAGGGATGGGTCCTCACCCTCGCCTCGTCAGCAATGTGTCTTCTTGGCTGCTCGATCATCTACGTCGATGTCTTGTACGCCGCCATCTTCCCCAAGATCGCTGCCACCCACAAATTCGAGATCAGTACCAACGGGAGGTTCTTGATCGCCTGTCTCAGCTTGTCTTCTGGCTCGTTGCTTCTAACAGCGTTGGCAAAACTATTGCCCCACGCCTCAGACTACTTAAACCAACACTCGTACCTTTCCAACCATCATAAAGAGTTGAACTTCATCTTGATGTCATGTTTCTTCTCAGGGATTGTGGTATTCATGGTGTTGGATACCGTAATCCACAAATATACCAGTGAAAGCATCATTCATTGCGCGCATGGCGACGATGATGGCCATTCGCATGATGGCCACCACCATCATGATCATGATCATGATCTCGACTTGGAACAGGGAATCGACAATCAGTACGCCGATTCTCATCTTGATGATTCTGACAGTGAAAATGAGGGATCTTTGAAGGTTAGCAGTATTATCGAAGATTCTTACCACCACCATCATCATGGGGAAGAAATTCAGGAAGATGACGTCCAATCTCACCAAAGTAGTCCATGCCAACTACAAGCACCAACTCCCCTGGAATCAACCCCGCTCCTAATGTCCACAAATAAATCAATGGGGGATCTAACCAAAGGTGACACCATCAAATACAATCAATTACAATCTTTGAAAGCCCTCAAGTTTTTGAAGCACCCATTCTCCAAAAAAAAATCAAATTTATCGTTGGTGGCCTATTCTCCTACTGACAAAAAATGTTTCCCAATACCTGTCCCTGCCGACAATGATCTGTTATCACGAAGCCCCTCTATTGGAAACTTAATGTTGGTCGACCGCTCGATTGCCCAAGAACATATCAAACATTCCAGTGACCATCGTCATATCAATGTCCAAACTTCGGTATCCAAACTTTTCTCCATTGGGGTGCAAACCACGTTGGCCATGACGTTGCACAAATTCCCTGAAGGATTCATTTACTATACCACTTCAAAAATCGACGAATCGTTGAGCTTGAACATTTTCTTATCGCTTGCCATCCATAATATCGCCGAAGGGTTATGCATGGCCATCCCATTATACCTCTCGTTGAACTCACGAATGAAGGCCATTGCCATTGCCGGGATTCTTGGTGGATTTTCCCAGCCATTTGGTGCGTTGCTTGGTCAATTAGTGTTGCCTACTGACCCTAACGAAATCGATGCCAACGATATCAATTTGGCATTCGGGTGTCTCATGAGTTTGACTAGTGGGTTCTTGGTAATAATAGGATTGAAGATGTTGTTGAGTAGTGTCGGGTTTGGGGGTAATGGAAGCCATACATTCATCACTTTTTGGTTTATCATGGGAATGTTTGCGATTAGTTGTACTAATATTTTGACCGGAAGTTTGTTGTGAATTGGATTATAAATGAAAGCTAAAATGGGTCATTATATGATCTAAAGTTTCAAATTTATTTTTTATTTTATTTTATTCTTTTTCATTCTTTTTCATTCTTTTTCATTCTTTTTCATTCTTTTTCATTCTTTTTCATTCTTTTTATTCTTCTTTCACTTTTGGAATTGAATTGAAATATTTTGCTTAATTATTCTCTTTTTTTTTATGAGAAACATTGATTTTATTTCGTTTTGGCTTTATAGGAAAATATACTGAATTGATTATCAATCTGTTTGGACTCAGTAAGATAAAGGTTATTGATTATTTTTGGGTAATTTAGTTTCACATATTCTCATCATATTTTTCATAAATCTTCATCTTGCATTCAGTTTATATAGTTCAAGGTCATTTATTGTTCTACATTTTATACAATACACCAAATAACAATAAGTCTCATCGTTGATTTCTACAATATACTGAATAATAATAGGTAATTCTCATCGCTGATTCTTTTTCGCACTAAGGGGAGCGGATGTTTTCAACAATTTGAGCACTGGTTTCTGGTATAACCCCTCCTTCATTTGAATATTATCCAACCATGGAATCTTGATATCTGGTATACTTTCCAACATCGCCACTAATTTTTCCAGAGATTCCATCCCCGTTTGCATCGATATGATTCCTGAAAAGTCCTTAGACTTATTCAATTGATTTCCAATAAAATCTTTCGAATTTTTTGACAACGCCACAAGCTTCACTCGTCTACTATCACCATCACCATCCTGTTGGTCACTGTCGTAGAACCCCGGGGACGAGGTGTAACATAGCATTGGAAAATGATCAAGTAGCATTCTAGGTTGGATGTCGTATCGACAAATTATAATATATTTCGTTATTATTGAATTATCTTCCTTCTTCTTATTCTTTTTCTTCGTCTTCTTCTGGTGTCGAAGGATTCTAGCTTGATCTTCTAATGCTTTGGTGGTGGAATTGAAGCCAGCAGTAATTCTTGCATCTTTGGCGTCCTCAATACATTTTTTAACGCTATCTTTCTGGAGAAAACTCGCCAATTCTTTCAAAATCCCCGCATTTTGCGATGGTTCAACGGTAGGCCAAATGATCTCTTCGTCGTTGTACGGACTATCCAATACGGGCTTGAAAACCTGTCTTCTTTTGGTGGCAAGCGCTTTGAGAGAGTTGCTTGCAGGCCTCTTATTGTTATTGTTATTTTTAACCTTCTTGTCGCTCATATTTTCCAGGGTGATTTATTTATTTCGCTATAATTATTATTCAGTCTTCGTCTCCTTCTTCTTCTTCTTCTTCTTCCTCTTCTTTCTGCAAATCTTTTTTTTTCCTCTCAACATGCAGCAGTAACCCGCAATTTGGGTGTTTGTGTAATTCACTTCTTCTTCTTCTTCTTCTTCTTCTTCTTCTTCTTCTTCTTCTCCTTCTTCTTCTCCTTCTTCTCTTTCTTCTACTTCTTCTCATTCCTCCCCTCAATAATATCCCCTTCGATTACTTAGAAATGCCAAAAACTCCAAGCTCAGCGGACCATATCTCAGTGTTGCTCTTCACCATCCCATTGTCAATCATCGTCAACATCGTTTCTTATTTAGTGATTGGTTGTCATCGTTTAGTTGCTCCGCAAATTGAGAATATATATAATATATTCTGTTACACTGGGTGCCTTTTAATTGGTATCCTTTATTGAGGTTGTCGCTTCTTCTTCTTTTTTTTTTTTGGCCTTCGTCAAATGCTTCGAGCAACAGCAGTTTCTTCGGCGGCGGGTGGAGGTTCTTCCAGTGATGGCCAATCTTACACTCAAGAATCAATGGATGATATTGGTTTCCAAAGCATGGTGCCAAATAATTTGAAGAAAATCCATCCGGTGGCCTCAGAACCATTGTTGAATGGCCATCGATTGAAAAGAAGTACCACAGAATTATTCGCTAAGGTGGAATCCGCTCACAATCGTGGCGATGATTCATCACTTTGTGATATCACTGAAAATGTCCTCAACAGCGACCCGTTTCATGGTAAGCTCTTGCCATCAACTAACAAGAGTTCTAGAAGATCTAGCACCATTGGACTCTTTGGAAAAGAAAATGCCAATAAAGAAGTAAGATTTTCCGCTAGTGAAGGTTTCCCTATAAGCCACAATTCCTCAACAACAATACCATCGTTAAATAAAATAACTGATGCTGCTGTTGATATTTCTTCTGAATCTTCTCCCCGAAATTTTGCTAAAATATCCAGAAGTCTGAGAATTCCTGTTAATGCCAGGTTAGTATTAGTCGACTTTTTTTTTTTTTTTTGAAAAAATGTTTCAAATTGATTTTATACTAATACTTTTTTCTTAATTGTTTTATTTTGTTAGAAACTTTTCAGATAAACAATACACTAATGTATCAAATGATTTCGTGGTGAGGAAAAATACCCCAGATAATATCCCCTGGCACCCTTTGTCCACTAGAAGACAACAGAATTCTATAACTATGTTGGAGCCACAAGCAACTTTGCAACCACTGAAGAATAAGGAGCCACAAAAAGAGTTGAAATATCAACTCGAGCATGAAATATTGAATAACTTGGATACGCTATTTCTCATATTTTCAAGCGTTCGGAAATCTGTGAATGAAGATGAGCTTCGGGAAATTGAACATTGTATTGATAGGATTCGGGATCAAATAAATAATTTGGTGGCCAGTTTAGATAGTAAATTTGTTGAGAAAGTAATGGATATTGAGCAAACTAATGTCAAATTAAAAAAAGAAAATTCTCTTTTACAAGATTTGTGCAATGTTTTAAAATCTGAATACACAAAAGCATCAGCTGAGATTACTAGATTAAAAGACCAGACTCAAAAGTTCCATAATCAAATTGATTGTCTTACAGCAGAAAAAAATAAAATGCTGGAGAAATTTTACTTGAATGCAGAAGATTTTCAAGAAGCAATGACACTAATGTTTGAAAATCCAGATGAAAAAATTGAATCCAAGAAGTTTATGGGGAAATTGAGACGTCTAATCGATAGTTTTAACTTTGCAAATAAGAAGAATGAGATCATGCAACAAGAAAATAATAAATTACAGACAAAGCTTGATACTTTTGGAAATGAAAGTTCGGAAAACCTCAAAACCATTGATTTTATGGAAAATCACATAAAGAAGCAAGAGGAAACTATTAAGCAATTGACTGATAAATATGGGCTTTTAGAGAATGAAAAAAACGAAACCGAGGGCACCTTGAAAGTTAAAGAGGAAGAGCTTGGTAAATTAATCAATCGGATGGAAAATGATAGAAAAACTTTTCATGATAATGCTTCTGATATGAAGGAAAGCCTAAGAAAAAAAGATGTACAAGTAGCAGAGGCGTGGAAAATGCTATCAACTTTCGCCAGTTCAAATACGACCAATGCAGCTAAGCTTGTGAGCCTTGAAGAGGAGAACAGAAAGCATCATGAGACTGAGGATTTTTGGAAAGAAAAAGTACGAGAATATAAGCACATAAATCAGGCTTTGGAAAAAGATGGAATGTTGAAACAGGAAAGGATTACTGAAGAACAAAAACTTTGTCAAAGCTTGAAACTCAAAATTTTAGAACTTGAGTCGAATGAGAAGGAGACTCAAGCGACCAATGAAAAGTTAATTGATGAAGTGAGAGTTACTCAAATGAGGGTTGAAGAATTGAAATCAGAAAACATCAGTTTATTAAATAAATTTAAAAAGATGACTGAAAAAAGTGGTCGAATTGAGACTGCTTGCGGAGTTGGAAAATTTTATTTTGAAGATCTCTCAAACTCTGCCATTATTAAACTTGAAAAAATTATCGATGAGCGGTCTTTTGCACGAGTAAAAAGAAAACTCCAAGATATTTCCCAAATCAAACTTTATGATGATTCTATTATGCCAAAGTTGGAACATATAACAAGATTCGTTCTCCAATCTATCGATTGTATCATTCAGGAAGTGCAAAAAATGAGAAATAGAAACTCACGATTAGAAGCAGACATCAGATCTCTTGAACTGGGACCACAAGAGCAGAATCTGAAAATTAAGAATAATTAGATATCAAAACTCCCAAAAGTATCAAAAAGTGAAATTGAAGGCCCACACAAGTCAATTTAATATTGATAGAGGTGATATAAGGGGCCATGTTGAATGCAACTTAATTGCTGTGACCAAAAAAGAGTCGTTATATTTGCTGTTGCTTTTTTTTTTCTATATTATTTCGAATTATTAGCAAGATCAAGTTACATGGAAAATTTCGTAAAATTCCACTCATTTAGTAAATATAATATATTAAGGACCTTCGATGTAGAGCACCCATCTAACCAAGAACTTCATAAATTTATAACATTCATCAGATGCATCACTTTGCAATACCACATATTGGTCAGCCAGATGGAAATTTTCCTTGAGTAGGTCCTCAAACTCTTGACAGGCGTTGATGATCTTTTTGGATAATGCATGATCGCTCACTTCTGGTGAGGTATAGGTTTCGTAAATCTTATCCAACGCTTTCCGCACATTAAACACCTGCAACGTATATTTTCCCTTGTCATCCTCACAGTCTAATTGATCAATAAAGTTTTTAGGAGGTGCTTGTAGGATTTTTGCCAACACTCTCTTACCCAGAGGCCATTTTTGGTTCATCAATTCGGGAGAAGTGGCCTCAACGGGAGTAAATGCCAAAACTATCAGCGATCGACGAACATGGGATTCCAATGGAGTTTGTGTATCGTTGATATTCGATGGCAGCTTCCAGCTTTTCGTTGTTTCGTTTTTTTTCTTGTCAATGATCCAGTGCTTGAAGAACTGGGAAGTATATTCGCAAAGCTTGAACATTACCAAATGTTGAATGTCTTCCATCCACACCAAGTCTTGATCACCCAACAGTTCTCGGTTTTCTTGATTCAACAACACCAGGCCTAACTTGCGACGACTCTTGCCGCGGGACCGGTTTTTCACCAGACTGATGAGCTCCAAGTACCCAGGAGATAATGGCAAGTAACTCCGATATAGGCTGGGGATGGGGAGATCAATAAAGTCGGGGTCAAGGTCTATCGGATACATATAAAGCTTTGGTTTTTCCTGAGATACCTGCTCAAGATCATTATTGTTGTTGGTACCATTTACTTCAGTCCCTCGTTTCACCATCGTAAACCCTAGCAATAAATCTTTTGGAATACGGCGTCTGGAAGTCATGTCCAACTTTGATTTGCTCGACAAGATCTTATGAAACCAATCGCTGTCAAATGGGGGAATTACAAAACCTCCACTGATATCTTCTGAGGAGGAATTCACTTTACCAAGGACAGCCACCAGCGATGATGATGCTGGTGGCTCAATTGATTGTAAACTCGATGAGTTGATTCCGTTATTGATGGCATTCAAATGCTTGAATGATAGAAGAAACGGTTTGTTACTCCATTTATGAGGAGCCACAAGCAACGGAGACTTGGGTAGGATCTTCATGGTCGGTTTCCCCTTCGTTAAGTATTTTCTGTGCTTCTTTTAGGAGCTTGATTATACGGTTAATTGTGGGTAGAAGCTCCCAGACCATTTCTTTCTCAAAAGAAAAAAAAAAAAAAAAATGTGAAATTATGCATTAATATGCATGTTCCACACGCACACGCACAACAAATACAACAAAACCTGGGGCAAACATCCCAGCAATAATACAAAAAAACGATATTATTTAAAAAGAAGATTAACTAAATTAGAAAATGATAATAAAAATAATAGTAAGAGTAAAAAAAGAACAACTAGCACAAAGAAAATAAAAATTAAAAGAACGAAATCGGAGACAGATAATGAAATAAGTAACAATAATAATTATTAAGAACGTAGACACGTATCCGATGAAGGAGAATGTGTTTTCCCCAGTATAGCGTAAGGAAAGGGGATAGGACAGGACAGGATATTTGTAATATGTTTTGGTTCGTTTTTGTTTTTTGTTTTTTGTTTTTTGTTTTTTGTTTTTTGTTTTTTGTTTTTTTTTTGTTTCAGTTATTCCTTTTATGAGTACTTCTAATTCTAAGTTTGACCTTTAAAAATAATAAACTTGTTCATAACAAGTGGCAATGTACTAAAAATCGAAGGAAACAAACAGGAGCAACAGGAGCTGGGTGAAAAAAATTGTAAAGACATGCATAGGAAAGTTAGAATAATCAGCATAGTTTCTCAGTAGTTCAATAGTGATGGATGCGGAATGTTTAGTAATCTTCGGTTGGGGCGGCGCTAAGAGCTGGTGATTGTAATCTTTCCTTTGTCAATCTTTCTTCCATCTCTCTCAATTCCTTTTCTCTATCCAACAATTCTTGTCTCTTCTTCAACAATTCTTGTTCGACCTTTTCTTCATATTCTCTCAATCTTTCTTCTTCCAACTTAATTTGTTCTTCTCTGGCCAAGTAACCCTCGCTACCTTTACCAACGGATGCTGATCTGCTCTTGATGATTTCCTTGGCTTGTGCTACTTGTAACACACTGTCGTCGGCTTCATCGGCTTCGTCGTTCTTACCAGAAAGCGCTTCGGTTCTAAACTTTTCATAAAGAACTTCGTGGGTGTATTCCTTCAAATCTTGCAAATGACTGATCAACAATGCATTTCGCAAGATGATGAAATCACTTTGTTCTGGATCTTCTATGTCCACCAAACCCCAAGGATATTTTCTGGCCCTGATTAGTGACCCGTCGTCGGCTTCAAAAGTATCGTTTGAGCCAACAACAGCGAATGGAATCAATGTCTTCAAATAAGTGTTAGCATCGATGGTTTCTTCATCATCATAATCCAAATCGAATGGGAAGCCGTAGATTGGAATACCGTAATGCTTCATATCTTCATTGATCAATTTCTTGTTCAATTCCAACTCTTCGCGGGTCAAAGAGTCACTTTTGGAAATCACTGGAATAACATTGACCAAGCTACTAAGTTTGGACATTATTGTCACGTCGATTTCTCTTAATCCATGCCCAGTTGGGACAATGAAATATAAAAGCGCGTGGACACGCCCGTCTTTGAATCTTGGGTTTCTTCTAACACGACTTTCTTCAAGCAAGATTTCATCATACTGATGTCTAATATAATCAATGATTTTTTCAAATGTCATCTCATTATCAATAGAATCCCCAAACCCTGGAGTATCAATGATGGTGAGAGAAATCTTGACCCCTTCTGCATCTTCCAATTCGACATTTTCGGTACGCATAGTCATCTCTTTCTTCAAAGAGTCGTCTTTTGGGTCAGGAATGGTAGAAGATGGGACCACCACTTCTTGGCCACATAAACTGTTGATGAAGGTCGATCTACCAGTACCAGATTGACCAACCACCATCAAAGTGAATTGAATCCCTTTCTTCAAAGATTTCTTCTTTCTCAATGCTGAGGACTGAATCACGGCAACCATCTTTTGTAGGTTATGTTTCTTGTGTATATGTGTGTTTGTATAATACTATTTATTTATTTTCTCAAGAATTGGATGCTGATATTGCTTCTTATTATTATTATTATTATTATTATTATTATTATTATTATTATTATTATTATTATTATTATTATTATTATTTGTTGATATTTGTCTTCATTTATGTTTTTGCAACGTTGTTAAAGTCGCTTTTTTTGTTGTTGTCAAGAAATTGAAAAATTTTTGGTTACGTGGCGATGGCAGCTTTTTTTTTGTTTTGTTTTGTTTTGTTTTTGTTTGTTTTTTTTTGACGGCAATTGCATTAATGAAAAATGCTTTCCATCACTATACTTACGATTATTATCACTATCATCATCATTGAACATGCTATCCACGATATTGCAATCATTATTATAACATTACCACTACTATCATTCATAACCGTTATTTCCGGGTTTTCCATGATGCCGCTCGGCAGATTGAGTGTTTTGAAGCCAAATAGCGAATTAGAAGACGCGAATTTCGATGATTGATTCATCAATTCGACACTAAAGGGGTATTAAAGGATTGCTGTCACTTACAAGGTCTGAATGGCACTGCTATTTTCAGGCAGTAGAGAATATTCATATAATGAAGAATATTTGATTTCTTTTTGTATCACAAACTTATGCCGAAGACTACTAGCTTCTATCAAGTTACCAAGAAGTTACCATCCCAGAATTTGAAATAATGGAGGAACATGAAATGGCAAATAGTGTAACTTAATGAAAACTACACTTCCAAGAGCTGGTAGCTTCTGTTTCCGTTTTGCACTATAGGCATTACAGCCCAGCAGTTAGATAAGCACTACTACAAAGCGATGATAGCCTCAAAAAATCATCGTAATTGGAATCAATACTTGGAGTTTCTGTTAGCGCGCCTATTGGTATTAATTTGATTTTCATGAAGGATAAGATGGTACTTTGAGCCTCCTTTTAAAGTGTTGAAGAAATATTAGATGTAGGCAATAAATGCCATTTGGGGAAAAACTTCGTGACATTGACAATAAGAGAGGCAAATATGTATAATGTTATCAGTTTAAACAGGCAATAAGCGTCTCTGTTTTTGTTTTTTCTCTTCCAAAAGGACTCATTAATGAGCAGGTATTGTTTTCGATGACTGTGCCCATATTAAACAATAGGGATGGAAGATCTTGCAATAATAAGAACAACCCCCTATATTAAATCAAAAGGGAAATAATGGGATATTTATTTTTGTATGACCAACAGAATATAATGATGATGAGAAAATGATGAGGACCTCCGGCAAAAAGTGATGTTGACGATCGTGTTAACGTTCCTTCAATGTATTTCAGCAAGATGCGCTTATGGTGCGTAGATAGTTGTCGAATCACTGACTAAAGAATCTATAATTTTGAATTGCAAGACAAATTTTCTTATTCTCGGTGACTTTTTCACTCCATTCACGGAGTTCTAGAGTGTCTTTCGAATAAACTGAAGATAAATATGAAGAATACATCTACAAAATAGAGAATTTAGATCAACATAAGTCATTTCTAGACTTTCTATTGCTTAGTGATGATCATGAGGGTCCCGGAAATCTGGATCTCTAGCTTAACTGAATACTTAAAAGAAAGGTTTTTACCTGCAATTCATATTTATATATATAAGCAGATATTGGCATCGGTGGTTTAGCCTTCCCTTTTTTTTTTCGTCCATTCGCTCGCAACAAGATAACCAATTGTTTTTCCTTTTAACGCAAATTTGTTGTGAAGAACTCTCCCGTGATGATAACATGTTGCTGACAATATGTGTAAAGAGATCATATTATTGAATAACTTCTAAGAATGGTGATCTCAGTTTTTTTTAACCAGTTTCAGGGAAAAAAGTGTCTATTATCAGAGCACGCTTATATAAACTGCTTAATGTTGGAACACCGGTAGTCCTGTATTGTTACGATCTATAATAAATCGGGTACCAGATGTCATAAGGTGAGGTCCGACAGCGGGGCAGGAAGCTACAATGGAAGCTTCGTGTGGTAGTAAACCGTAAATCCCAGAGAACTATATAAAAAGGACTCCGGTCCACTACAGGTGAGTAGCAAAGAATGAATAAAAAAGCATATGTTGTTAACTTTATCAAGTTATTGTTTGTATTGTCGGGATGTACTGGCTGTACCGGAACTATCCGGTAGTTGAGCATGGTTAGATGCTGAAGCGGAAGGATTAGATGAAGTATACATTACAAAGTTGGTTATTAGTTTGGGTCGGTGATTGGTTTATTCATTTGTTAGTCTACTTCTAGTGGATAGTTTTTCGGATAAGACCAAGTTATCCGTCTTCTATACTCTAAGTAATTAATTATTCCTTTCATGACAAATGAAAGCCCTCTTATATCTAGATTCAGAAGAATCTAAACATAGTAATATCCATATACATTACTCAGTGGTTGCAACCCACTGGCATTGTATTGGGGCAATGTACAGAGTTAGTTAACTATGGTCATGCATCATTCGTCAATGAGCTGTGATCACATAGTCTAAAGATCCACCATAGTGGTCCACTCCGACAGAGTATTATTCATGAAAAAGATTGACAAGAATGTTACGCGTACTTTTATAGACATCACTCATAACACAAGGAGAGTGTAACTTCTTGCTAGAGTTCACTGGAGCGGAAGTATGACCGTCGGTAAGTGCCGCATTGGAAGTAACGGATAAGTTGTATTTAGAGTTATCTTGGGAAATTATGAAGTAATAATAATGAGTTGTTGCAAGTTAGATTGGGGGCTGGCTGGTCTGTGTGTCGTTTATTCCAGCTTGGGATTGAATAATATCAGAGTTTGTGATAAGACAAGTTTGGTCAAAATCGGATCCTCTCAACCGCGGCTCCCCCTCCCACCAGTGGTAGGATATTATGCTTCAATATATAATTATTTAAATCTCTGAAGATCAATATTCTGCGGTATCAGGATAACTCTGATTGGCTTACTAGTCGTGTTTATCAATCCTTAGACTCGGATCTTCGTGCGCAACTACCATTCTCAGGTAGTGCAGTTGGTAATGGTATTTCTCTAGAACTGACAGAGAGCCAGTAAAAAGAGAATAAAATATGTATCCTGTGATCTGTTATTGTCGACTTCGCGCGATTGTGGCTTGTAGGGTAAGATCTATCCGGTCGGTGGTAGCGGCGGATAGAGTCTAAGAATATCGGATTTAAGATAATTCTGGATTAATACAAACAATAACTTAATAAAGTTAACAACGTAGTAAAATATAATAATCGAATAATGTCTTATCTCTCTAGAAATAGTAGAGAGATAATAAAAGTAGAATAAGAAAAATAAATAGAAAGTACGATTGGGTTAGAAGTAATGGTGTTATGGCTATTAACACTGTAGGGTGTCGTTAGCAAAAAATGTACCAGTACGACTAGTACATTTCTCACAAACCAACGGGCACCTGCTAACGAGAAAAAATAGTACATTCTGGGACTTTTCCCGATACAGTGCTTTCATTTTCTATTCGTACCAACCACCGGAAATGTTCATAGCAGTGGCAAAAATTAATTCATACCGACCCCCGGTATTTTTCGTACCACCGCAGCGGGATTTATTCAGACCATCTAAGAAAAATAGTTCATACTATTGCACTTTAATTATTCATACCAACAGAATACAAAATTCATACTAAATGCATAAAATTCTTATGCTTTCATTAATATTTTATCTTTGATATTATTAAACATGTTACAGGGGACCCGCACACCCAATAAAGCCCCTTTGCAATACTCATTTACCATTTCAAAGGCTCATAACCAAATTTTGGAGTGGTTTCGTCCTTCCTTAAAATTTTAAATTTTCATTAATTTGTTTTGGAGCTTTGTTGCGTCTTTATGTAATTTTTTTTATAGTTTTTACTTTTTTTTTTTTGGTTTGTTTTCTGTATTTTGTTTTCTAATTTTTTTTCTTCATCTTTGGTATTTGTTTTCAAAAGAGCTGCTGTTGTAAACAGAGATCAATATGTCTAGAAGCATGTCTGCAGAATCCCTTGTAACTATCAAGGGAAATATTTTCTGTGGCTTCTTTCACCCTTGGAGTTAATTGGTAAAAACACAAGTTCCAACCCACTCAGTGCCACTAGTAACTGAAGATCACGTCGTTTATGATTGGCAGCATTATCAAGGATCAAATATTTCATACCTTTGAGCTCCTCGTTATTTTCTATTTGCTGGATCACTGACTTTACAAAACTGTAGAAGTGATTAGCTGTAGTACCTTTACTCACTTTGTCAATGGTCGTTTCTGAATCAAGTTTTCTCTTCTTATTGGATGTAGCCACTGGAGTTCTGACCTTTAATTCAATACAACCTTTGACAGAAATTGCCCCAATGAACGAAATATTAAGCCCTCTGGTTACGGGAACAGTAAGAACTGCTTTTTCACCCACAGCAGACCATCCATACTCACGCCGCATACTGATATTGAAACCTGCTTCGTCGATGAAAATACAGTTTTGACTAAAGTCGAGCTTTTCTTTATACTTCTCTGCCCACTCGAGTCTCTGTTTCTTCAATTCCTCCAGACTTCTTCTCAAAGCCCATTTAGAAATACGTTTGAGACTTAGCTTACAGACCTTGGTTACAAAGTTATAGATTGTTGTAGCCTTGGCTCTTACATTGGTGAAGGCTTTCTTGAGTCTCTCCAACATAAAATCGAGAGTCACTGTAGCATCTTCCTTTATCAATTTTTGAAGGAATTCCTTATGTTCATCAGTGAGAAGGGGTTTACGACCTCTTTTCTTTATTGGCTTCGAGATACCATTTAATTCATTGACAAGTATTTTGTTCCACTTTCTTTTCCATGTGTAAGCAGTTTGCAAAGGTATATCTTCTAATTTTGCAGCCTTGTAAGCTGATACACCTTCTTCCATGACCAAGTGCCAAAATCTTTGTTTGACAGCTTGATTATAATACCGGTACGAACCTCTATATCTTCGTTCTTTCATTTCAATTTCCATCTCGGCATTTTCTTCTTCTTCGAAAATAGGATCAATTTCCATGATATCCATGATACCTGGTTTTTCAAAATGCTTATAGTCACTGTAACTAAAGCAAGCTTCAACTGGTGCTATTTCAGACTCTAAAGTCATTTCACTGGGTTCAGCATAGAATCTATTACCTAGGCCATCAACATACCCATCAGTTAGTAGCTTGGCTTTCAAGTCCATACTTAGTTTTGATGGTAAAATCTTATGCTTTTTTTTGTAAGTAATCTGGTGATCATATAAAGACCGAATTGAATGTCAAAAGTGGGAATTCATCATCTTAAATGGAGAACAGCTCCTACCATACATTCGTTCCCATTTCTTGAAAACCGTAATCACGTGATATTATTGATATTATTATAGATATCCGGTTTTATAGAAAGTAGCACAGAATTATGGAAAAAATGAGTATAATTTGTTTAAACTGAGTAGCTTAGAGGCTTATAGAGCCAGTCACATAAAAAAAAGAAAGGAATTAATATGAATTTTATATACTGTTGGTATGAATAATTGAAGTGCAATAGTATGAACTATTTTTCTTAGATGGTCTGAATAAATCCCGCTGCGGTGGTACGAAAAATACCGGGGGTCGGTATGAATTATTTTTTGCCACTGGTATGAACATTTCCGGTGGTTGGTACGAATAGAAAATGAAAGCACTGTATAATATATACCGCCAAAGTGATGTGTGTTATAATGACCTAATTCATTCAAGCACATAACTTATCTTTGAACAGTAATTAAAAAAACAAGTCCGACACAGGCAGGATTTGAACCTGCGCGGGCAGAGCCCAAAAGATTTCCTGCATGATGATTCATAGCTTTCAAGTCTTTCTCCTTAACCACTCGGACACTGTGCCCTACACTTTTTGTGTTATATTATGGGATCATGGTTAGGTTGTGTCCTGGTTACCTTAATTAAAAAAAAACATAAAAAAAAAAAATTAACCGACTAAAAATGAGTATTAATAATACCAAAAGAATTCCAAAGCCTTCTAACTACTCCACTGATCCAACAAATGATCCTCCTTCTCAAGAAACCCTGGTTTCTTCTGATATTAACGTTGACTTAGATCATGCAAATCCCAACGCAACCGATCAAAACAATGTAAACAAACACGGAAATAAACCACATTCAGACGAAGAAATCACTGAGGAAGATGACAATACTTTTTTAAGTACTGCTGAAACCTTTGCAACCCCATCTAATACCATAAATGAGGCCTCTAATGCTGATTCTGATGTTGATATTGCCCACCGCCCAGCCCCGGAAATTAATGTTTCTCCAGTTGATTGCGATCGCAATCTTGATAGTGCAGGTGACACTAGCGTCGACATGCATATGTCAAATCAAGCCACCATTGAATCTCAAGGAGATTCACAACCTTCTGTTTCTATTGATTTTGTTACTGAAAACTCTGAAAACCAAAAAAAATTGAAAACAACAAAACCCAAAAAAACTCTGAAAACCAAAAAACCCCAAAAAAAACTAACCCAGCCCCAGTTGCTGCTTTCAGCAGATCCTACGCCCAAATCGCCTCGGGCTCTAAAGGCGCATCCCAACAGGGGACCCTGATTATGAATACCACCTCCACTTTTCAAAATGTTTTAGCCAAATTCGAAAGAGTTTTTAAATGGGCTAAATATCTCAAATCAATCAAGTTCGAACACCAAGATGTCCTTGAATATGCCATTAAGGAAAAGGGCATGAGGGGATCACTTTTCGGATTTGACACACAAAAAGTGGAAAATGTTGAAGAGAAATATCAAGAATTTGTCAAAATCTACACCATTGAAAAGTTTTTCAAATTTTATACAAATTCCCATTTAATTAATGAATTCTCAAGATTGAAACAATCTAATATTGCAGAGGAGGATTACATTAAATTTATTATGAGCCATCAAGATAAACAAAAAATCATGATGTCATTTATTATCCCACCTGAGCTCTACCGGAAGTATGAGCTTGATGATCATTTGAGTACAATAAAGGATGCCTTCCAAAAATTAATCGATGTTAAATTAACCAACATTGAAACTGGTTTGAATGATAATGATGATATCAACTTCATCAAGAAAGCTTTAATTGAAGCTCAAAACTACTTGTTTATTTCAAATGAAACTATTTGTCTCAAATCCTCACTTATCCCAATATTGAAAGGTCAATTACAAACTAAGAATGAAAAGTTACGTAATGCATTTATTGATTTTGTCACTAGCCATTTAAGTGTTGACATTGAACAATCCACTTACAAGCCACGCATCAATATCAATAAGAATGATAAAGAAATCCAATTGATTGAGATAACAGCCTTGGAAACAACCCCTGACTATTTTGTCGATGCTACCATCAAGCAAGCGCTTGACCTAGCCCAAATTGAACCAACATCATTCTCAGTGATTAAAAGTGACATGACTAAAAGACCTAACGAGGAGCTTAAAAATCGTTACATTTATGGTTACTTGGAAATGGAACCAGGAAAACAAATCCCGGTTATTCACCAAGACAACATTGTTTCTAAAGTTATTACTAAATGCTTACACTGTATCAATTGTGGTTCAAGAGAACACACCAGATACAATTGCAAGCAAGCATCTTGCGCGATTTGCAAAAAGCCTAGCCATGTAGCTAAAGACTGTTACTTTAAGCGGCCAAAGAAAAATGTTACAGATGATCGTCATGAGAACCCCAAACAGAAGCAAAATCAACCACCAGTGATTGAAGTTCCTTCTACCGAGTTCACCATGGTTCATGGTTCATCTAGATCCAGACAGTCAAAACCACCACAAAATGAACTGAGCAATTTATGGAAGAATCCATTCCACCAATTGGGATTAATATCCAAAGAAAGAGATGACGATTATGAAAATATCCAAACTACCACACCAGCTATCAACAGAAAGCATCAAATCACCCCTCCTCCGGTTAATCAAGTTAGAAAGGCCTCCAAAAAGAAGGCATCCGTCAAACCAAAGAAAATCCTTCAAAGGGATAAACCAGCTGAAACCAAACAAGACTCGGCCAAACCAGAAATTAAGTTGAATGTGTTTAGATCCCATCCAACTATCCCAAAATCTAATCAAACCTTGTCCAACCCAACTTCTACCCCAGCTTCTACTCCAAAATCTACCCCAAAATCTACCCCAAAATCTACCCCAATCTCTACCCCAATTTTGACCAAAATTAACACCACCAAGCCTTCAGCACCAAAACCATTTGTACCAAAATCTATTAAGTTAGTCATTAAAGACCCACTCCCATCAGTGACATCAAAACTGGCACAAACTGGCTCTAAAGAGCCAACCCTGTCTGAATCAAGTGCAGAACCTGATAATGATAATGACGAAGAATATGATGAGGAGTATGAAAATGATGGAGAATACATCTATGATGCAAAAGACGAATATGAGGATTCAGAAGAATATGAGGAGGATGAAATGCTACTGGGTGATGAAATTCCAGTACATGAGAAAACAGAATTAACACCAACCAATGATGATTTGTCAACTCTGGAAGCTGATGCAACCAGAAACAAACAGACAAATCAAAATTCCAATGAATAAACATAATGATTATTAAAATCAATACTCAAAATATACAACGGAGTCGTATCAGCGACCAGTTGGTAATAAGTTTCACCCAAAAATCCAATGTGTCTTTGCTCCAAGAACTAAATCTATCAGAAGACTTTTCGTTTCAGTTCGATAACAAAGTCATATACTATAATTCAACCTGTTCCAGAACAGCAATAATTGTTGATGATTCTATTCCAGTGTTAGGATCCAAATTAGCAGGTATTACTGTCCAACATGAACTCCAAAAACACATCACGGATGTCTTAATTGAATTAGAAAATAACCAAGCACTCTGGATTATAAACTTGTATAATCCAAATCAATACCAAAAGCAAAATCAGATCCATGATCAGCTCAAACTCAGTTTACTTGCCCAACATCAGAATCTTCAAACTAGATTCCCAGGAAAGACAATCAACATCATGTTAGCTGGTGATTTTAATAATTTTATTGATCGTTCGGACTCCCTAAATTATAGAAGCCGTGAAGACTCAGTTGCTGAATCCTTAACTAATCTCATTACTTTGTTGAACTTGAAGGACTCATTCAATTCAATCAAACATAACATCAAGAAAACATTCACTAATAAAGCATCAGAATTAGGGAAAAGCCGGAGATTGGATAGGTTCTATATCACTGGGAGCTTCTTAAAAACAAAGAAAACAAATGGAATATGACACAAACAAATCATTTTGGGAAAAGATCCACACATGATTCAGTTACAGTGGAGTTGACTTTAACTTCATCCAAGGCTTACTATAATATGAAGAGATATAGATTGACCGACAGAATCATTAATGTTCTCAGGCACCAATCTATAAATGAAGATATCCAAGGAACCGATGAATTAATAATTGATATTAAATGCAAAGCAGAAAAACTCAAACACATGTTGAAAAAAGTGAAAGTGCCTGAACTTGATAAAGTGACGGAATATTATCAACATATTAACCAAGTTTTCCACCAATATCAAGAACAACGCCCAATAAAACAGCTAAAAGATGTAGAAGGGTCACTAGTTCAATCTCATGAAGAGATAATGAAAATAGCAACTGAATATTATATGGACTTGTTTGATGGAACCAGAGGAACAAAGGACACAAAAAAAATACATAAATATCTTCAGGACGTGATTCCAACCCAAGGAATATCTCCTGAAGAGAAGAGAAAAATGGATTCCTCCATAACAATGGAAGAACTCAAACTGGCAATTGATTCGGCAAATTTGAAGTCCACACCGGGCATAGATGGAATCCCATACAAATTTTATAAGGAATTATTTCCCCAAATCAAACACATCCTTCTTCAAGAATTTAACCACATTCTAACTGAAGGAAATTTACCATTCCACTACCGAACTATACTCTTTAACATCATACCAAAGCCTGGAAAGTCAAAAGAAAACATTGGAAACTATAGGCCGATAGCCCTTATCAACACTAATCTTCGATTATTATCCACAATAATTAATAATAGGTTGTTGAACCACTTGCCCGATATCATAGGGGAAGATCAAGCTGGTTTTATTCCAGGCCGGTCATCGTTCTCCAACATCACCATTTTCAGAGAAATGTTAGATAGTCTAATTCATCCAAAAGATAAAACGCATATAATACCAAATCCACAAAAGCTGATACTAATTGTGGATTTGGAGAAAGCGTTCGATAGGATATCTCACGAATATATGGAACAACTATTGTCCCATTTAAATTTTGGAAAAAAATTAGCCAAGTTAATCATCAACATCCTCAAGCAGACAACGGGATCCTTATACATCAACAACATGACCGGCCCATTATTCAATTTAAAAAATGGTACCCTCCAAGGTAATCCGTTTTCCCCTTCATTATTTGCATTAGCAGTAGAACCTTTACTACGATCTATCAAACAGAATACCAGAGGCCATAGTTACCAAGGAGATTTGATACCTGAAGCATATAGCAGTCAACATTATCTTGCTTTTGCTGATGATATCACAGTTTTCCTCAAAGATAAAAGAGATTATTCCAAAACAATGAAATGTATTAGACTATTTGAAAAATTCAGTGGCAGCAAACTCAATGAAAAGAAATCCCAACTAATCATACCAACTGATAATTATCCATTTTTGACACCATTCCCATTTGAGATTGCTGATGAAAACTTTCAATTGACATATTTGGGGATAACTATTGGACCATCAGTGACATTTTGGCCCGAAACATTGCAGCGTGACCTCCATATCAAGTACAAGTTATCAAACATGACCAGCTTGCTGATTCAATCAAAAATAGAAGCATTCAACACATATATTGCATCCAAGTTCTATTACAAAGAACTACACCAACCTTTGTTACCCAATCAGTTGAATCAAATTGACACATCGATTAAGTTATTGGTCAAGCAAGATACACCTATTTCTTTGGATACACTCAAGACACACAACAACAAAGGCGGTTTCTCAATGATTGATTTAAAGTCTCAACTCCAACACCGAAGAGCCAAAATTTTCCAGGATTTGTTTTTGGATAGTCACACTAAATATAACCAGATATTACGTTTTAAAATCCAATCAAGTATCAATAACATCATTCAAAAAACATCACCAACAAAATCACCAAAGGATGAATATATCAAAACTCATTATTGGTGGGTGGTATTACTTGAACTAGCGGATGACATTGAGAATACCAATGATTCAATTTCCTTAGAAGTTATGAATAGCAGCACATTCTCAGATGCTGAAAGGACAGCGTACTGGGATTTCAGAAAAGTTCTTGGTATAAAGAAACGTACAATCAGGTTGAAGCCAATGAAGATTGGAATTGAAGATTTGAAAAATTCAATTGAAAAAGGGATTCCTGAAAAATATCAACAACACATTCCAATTAGAATTAAGGATTTTGACCATACTAAAGGAAGTAAAAAACAACGGGAAAAACAAGATGTGGACAAGATGTCAAAAACACTCATGGATATTACTGGGGTGAATCAGAAACAAGTTGATAACTTTTGGCATAACCTCAAAAAATTCAACCAACATTTCCCGGGGAAATATCAAAATATTCACATCTTTCATTTGGGCATTGAAAATCACAATTACGTAAATAATCATTGTGACTATTGCAGCAAAAAATTAACCAGATATGATGAACCCCAATATGCCCCAAAGGAAATCCAATTTGAAATCATGAAGCACCATCTTATTGAATGTCCATTGGCCCAGAAACTTTGGAAAAAAACTGACTTGAATATCCCATTAACCTGGCAAACAATCATTACCCCTGCCACCAACATGAACGAAACCAGAATGATCGATAGATATCTAGGTTTCCAACGAAAATTATCAAGATTGAAATCCAAAAGGCATTTCAATTGTCATATGGCCGTTGATTCAATGATCTTCTTGCTTGAAAGCAATATCTTTTAAGCGGAGAAGAAAAAATAGGTGGGGAAAAACAAGAAAATAAAATCAAAAAAAAAACAACAATTAAAAACCTTAAAAACGCATAAAAACATTTTTTCTCAATAATAGGGTTTTTCACCATTAATGGTTTTCCCTTAACACTTTAATTTTCAAACTACATTAGATAGTTTATGAGATATATAGTTATATAATTAATTAATATATTGAATTTTGTCTTTAAAAAAAAAAAACCCTACTACATTAGGTAGTTTATGAGATATATAGTTATATAATTAATTAATATATTGAATTTTGTCTTTTAAAAAAAAAAATCGGTATGGTACCATACGGAACCCATGATCGGCATTACCTCATCGAGGTATTACCTTATCAAGGTATCACCTTATGTTCCACCCCTTATCTTTTAGTCTTTTATTGCGAGAACGGGTCCAACACCCCATTATTAGTTTTAACCATTTACTTTATTTAAGGATTCAACATTCCTTTAGTTTTGACCTTGATTTAGTTTAGGAAGGACAAGTCTCTTTGGATATAAAATACTGCCTGTAATCTCCACTTTATTCCAGAATCTAGTGTGCCCTTGCACACTGATTGTAACATTTGGTAGCACCACTAGGTTTAAGGACACCTCATTCTTGGTGCCCCGCGAAGCCTAGTTGGTTAACTCGGGATCTTAAGTGGAGTATGGCAGAAGAGCTTCCGGTGAATTATTGAAGTCGATGTGTGCTATCACAAGTTGACATGGAGTGATTGCTACGTTTCACCGTGGGGTTAGTTGCTTACTCGACCGAATAATGGAAGTTTTACGAACTATCAATGTTGCACAAACATGCTAAACGGGACAAAGCAATACTCTTCCGAGAATAGTCGTTCTGTGAATGGTCAGAAATAATAAGGTTTATTTATGAAACGACCTGAAGAGCGAACTAGGAGAACCCTTGAGTGGGCCATAATGTTCGGAATGTCCAAGGTGTCGTGAAAGTGATGTGCTGGAATCCGTCATAAGGTTCAGGAGCTGACAATACCAAACCAGAGACAGGCGCACGGTTGCAGTGGAATTGGTGTATAATGCTGTTCCTGGAGAAGACGTGGGTACGGTTTCGAAGAGATCAAGCTTAAGCTTGGCTGCATTATGCTAGCGAAAGTCATGGAAGCGAAGCTACGTGTCATCTCAGTGCAACTGAGTTGAACAATTTGTCACTCACCCTTTTCTCACCACGGCATAATGGATGTACCCACCGTTGTGTTATATGAAGTATCTTTCCGACCATGACTATCTTACTTCGCTAGGTCGGATGCGATAATGCGAATATGATTACAGTTACCTCATATACCTGCAGGACTCTGTCTTGGTTACTTCGTCAGAAAAGACGTCATATGTGTTTGTCTTGAGTGTGTTGAAGATTTAACGCCACGCCAGGTGACGCGAATTCCCTGACTGCTTTACATCGTTATAAGTGAACGATGAAATTATTTTTGTTTGTGACTGTTGTCACCACAGGTGCTGTGGAAGCCCTGTCTGTTTTACTTCGTTATACAGTGTTTTCATTTTTTATTCGTACCAACCACCGGAAATGTTCATACCAGTGGCAAAAAATAATTCATACCGACCCCCGGTATTTTTCGTACCACCGCAGCGGGATTTATTCAAACCATCTAAGAAAAATAGTTCATACTATTGCACTTCAATTATTCATACCAACAGTATATAAAATTCATATTAATTCCTTTCTTTTTTTTATGTGACTGGCTCTATAAGCCTCTAAGCTACTCAGTTTAAACAAATTATACTCATTTTTTCCATAATTCTGTGCTACTTTCTATAAAACCGGATATCTATAATAATTTCAATAATATCACGTGATTACGGTTTTCAAGAAATGGGAACGAATGTATGGTAGGAGCTGTTCTCCATTTAAGATGATGAATTCCCACTTTTGACATTCAATTCGGTCTTTATGTGATCACCAGATTACTTACAAAAAAAAGCATAAGATTTTACCATCAAAACTAAGTATGGACTTGAAAGCCAAGCTACTAACTGATGGGTATGTTGATGGCCTAGGTAATAGATTCTATGCTGAACCCAGTGAAATGACTTTAGAGTCTGAAATAGCACCAGTTGAAGCTTGCTTTAGTTACACTGACTATAAGCATTTTGAAAAACCAGGTATCATGGATATCATGGAAATTGATCCTATTTTTGAAGAAGAAGAAAATGCCGAGATGGAAATTGAAATGAAAGAACGAAGATATAGAGGTTCGTACCGGTATTATAATCAAGCTGTCAAACAAAGATTTTGGCACTTGGTCATGGAAGAAGGTGTATCAGCTTACAAGGCTGCAAAATTAGAAGATATACCTTTGCAAACTGCTTACACATGGAAAAGAAAGTGGAACAAAATACTTGTCAATGAATTAAATGGTATCTCGAAGCCAATAAAGAAAAGAGGTCGTAAACCCCTTCTCACTGATGAACATAAGGAATTCCTTCAAAAATTGATAAAGGAAGATGCTACAGTGACTCTCGATTTTATGTTGGAGAGACTCAAGAAAGCCTTCACCAATGTAAGAGCCAAGGCTACAACAATCTATAACTTTGTAACCAAGGTCTGTAAGCTAAGTCTCAAACGTATTTCTAAATGGGCTTTGAGAAGAAGTCTGGAGGAATTGAAGAAACAGAGACTCGAGTGGGCAGAGAAGTATAAAGACAAGCTCGACTTTAGTCAAAACTGTATTTTCATCGACGAAGCAGGTTTCAATATCAGTATGCGGCGTGAGTATGGATGGTCTGCTGTGGGTGAAAAAGCAGTTCTTACTGTTCCCGTAACCAGAGGGCTTAATATTTCGTTCATTGGGGCAATTTCTGTCAAAGGTTGTATTGAATTAAAGGTCAGAACTCCAGTGGCTACATCCAATAAGAAGAGAAAACTTGATTCAGAAACGACCATTGACAAAGTGAGTAAAGGTACTACAGCTAATCACTTCTACAGTTTTGTAAAGTCAGTGATCCAGCAAATAGAAAATAACGAGGAGCTCAAAGGTATGAAATATTTGATGTTGTAGTTTTGTAACTCTAGTTACAAAAGACATTGATAACAATAATATTCAATAATATTTATTCCCTTGTTATACTTGTTTTACTTGTTAACTATCTAAATTATATAAAGGACAAACTCAGACTATGGGGGGCATGGCCCATATTTATATTAATCTCAATGGGTTCTAGAAGGTTCCATAAGCTCTAGAATGTTCCATGGAATTCTAGAAGGTTCCATGAGTTCTAGAATGTTCCATGGAATTCTAGAAGGTTCCATGAGTTCTAGAATGTTCCATGGAATTCTAGAAGGTTCCATAAGTTCTAGAAGGTTCCATGAGTTCTAGAAGGTTCCATGAACAATGACTAACCACATAACTTTGGATTGCCAACTCAACACCCTCTCTCAATTCAAAGTCTCCATACCACAGAGCCTTCTCAACTCCAAGAATTGAGGGGCAGCAAGACCTTTTGTAAACATATCAGCAATCATAACACCAGTGCTCAAGTACTCCAAATTGATAGAGCCAGATCCAATGTGGTCCCTGATAAAGTGAGTCCTGATGTCAATGTGTTTGGTGCGATGATGGAAAGCTGGATGCTTTGCCATCTCAATACACCCTTGGTTATCATCAAACATCCTCACTGGACCAGTATTGATCCCAAATTCCTTGAACACTTGCATTAGCCATAATGCTTCCTTGACTCCTTCACTTAGTGACATGTATTCAGCCTCTGCCGTAGAAAGAGCAACAGTAGCTTGCTTCTTAGATCTCCATGTGATTGCACCATTGGCATATTTGAACACAAACCCAGTAGTAGACTTTCTGTCTGACTTATCTCCAGCCCAGTCAGCATCACAGTATCCAAGAAGCTCACCGTTATCATTATTGCCAGCCTCATATCTTATTCCCAAATCTTTGGTTCCTTTCAAGTATCTTAAAACTCTCTTTGCTGCCTTATAATGCACCTCCTTTGGTTCCTTGAGGTATCTGGATAGAACACCGACGATATAGCTGATATCGCTTCTAACAGTATTAGCAGCAAACAATAATTTTCCAACCAAAGATCTGTAAGCTGTGGCATCACAATCCTCAGCACTGTTGTCCACCAAGGTGAGCTCCTGACCAGCAATAGTAGGCGTCTTATCTGGGTTGCAATTCTCCATTCCAAATTCCTTTAACATAGAGCCAATATAGTCTTTCAAGCTCATGTTAATACCTCCATTATCTTGCGAGATATTGATACCCAAAAATTTCCTGACTATTCCCAAGTCCTTCATCTTGAAGACATTCATCAATTCACTTTTCACTTTCCTGATGGCAAAATCTGAGGTACCAGCTATCAATAAATCATCAACGTAAAGCGCAACCATCACAAAAGACTTTTCGGATTTCCTTGAATATAGACAATATTCAGCACCGTTTCTGACAAAACCAAGCGACGACAAAACACTGTGGATTCTTTCATTCCACACCAAGGGAGCCTGTTTCAAACCATACAAGCTTTTCTTCAATCTCAAGACACTGGTTTCCCTTCCTTTAACCACATACCCTTCTGGTTGAGTCATGTATAATTCTTCCTGAAGAGATCCGTTGAGGAATGCAGTTTTCACATCCATCTGATGAACTGCCATTCCATTCTTAGCTGCAATACTCAACATCAACCTGATAGATTCATAACGCACCACAGGTGAGAATGTCTCATTGTAGTCAATACCCTTCACCTGTGTGAATCCTCGAGCAACAAGTCTTCCCTTGAAGACTCCGTTATCTTTCTTTGCAAAGACCCAACGACATGTAATTGGCTTTCTTCCTTTCGGCAACTCGACCAATTCATAAGTGGAATTCTCCTTGTGAGCCGCAATTTCTTCGTCACAAGCGCGCTTCCATTCTGCACTTTCGTTGCTCTTCATGGCTTCCTTATAATTTCCAGGAACATCACTTCCACCAGCCAAAGCAGCAGCTTCACCAGCCATAAAACAAGAGGCAACATAATTCACAGGTTTGTACTCTAACAACTTGCCTTCGGCATCATCATTCAGTTCTGATTCCTCATCACAATCACTTGGCTGTTCAACATGTGGCTCAATTTCCGAAACCACCAAGTTGTCATTGCTACTACCATTAGGAACAAAAGAAGTAAGCTCTTTTGAGCTACTATCGTTTCTGTATTTCTTCCTTTGTGGTTTCTCAATAGCAATTTCCCTCTCTGAATCTGAACTGAATGTATCAGATTCTTGTTCAACTTCTGCCAAGATCCCAAATGGATTTCTTTTAATCAAACCTGTACTTTTCTTGGGTCTAGAACCCGATGATCTTTTCCTTTTTGTAGCAGTAACCAACTTGAACTCTTCTGAAACCATCCTTGATGGGATTAACTCTCCAGTGGCATCCTCATCATCGTCTATGATTCTCATTTCCACGTCTTTGCTTGAGGAAACAGTGGACTCTCTTTCTGAATCATCCAAATCGGAAACCATTCGTTCATCATCAACCGAGATCTCACTTGCAACATCCTCTAAGTCTGGATCACTTATAACAGGGCCTGGTGCAACGCCACCAGCAAAACCCATACCACCAGAGCTGCTTACCTTAGCAATCTCTCTATCCACATCAGTGACTCGCTTCACATCCTGATAGTAATATCTTGACTCATCAAATCTGACCTGAGTCGCCACAATAATCTTGTTGGCAGCAGGATCAAAAATTCTGTACGCACAGTGATCTCTATCATACCCGAGCATCACTCCAACCTTGGCGGTAGCATCAAATTTTCCATTTCTCAAACTGTTTGGTATAACCACATATGCAAGGGAACCAAAGCAGCGAAGATGGTCAAGGCCCGGCTTGTATCCATACCAACGACCATATGGTGTGTGGAAATTAATAACGCGGGATGGCGTCCTGTTAATCAAATAAACAGCCGTGCGGACACCTTCAGACCAAAACTGAACCGGCATAGAAGCCCCAATAATTAAAGACCTAGTTTTGTCTTGAATTGTCCGATGCATTCTTTCAGCAACACCATTTTGATAACTATGGTGTGGCACAGTCAACTCATGGGCAATACCTTTGCTTCTCATGAAATCATGCAACTTTCCTGTAACAAATTCACCACCATTATCAGTGCGGATAGTTCCCACGGTAAACTCTTTTCCCCGAGACTTGAACATTGTTTCGGTGTATGTAATAAACTCAATAATCCTGTCAGCACACTCTGACTTGTTTTTCAAACACTTGACCTCCACAAACTTGGAATACCCGTCGACAATAGTGAGAAAATATTTGCTCGAATCAATAGACCCATAATTGATTGGGCCACACACGTCCATATGCAACAATTGTAAAGGCTGTTGTGGTTTAGCACCCTTCCCGCTCTTTGGTCTTCTGGTAACCCCTTTACTTGTCAAGCAGCTTTCACATAACTGCACAGAATCTTCACTGTAAAGTTTACCTTTCACCAAATGAAACATCAGATTGAACTTGTTCATAATATTCATACTGGGATGGCCTAATCTCTGGTGCCACAACCCGCTCTTATCAACACTGTTAAATGCCACACCATCGACACTGGTGTGCAAAGCATAAAGATCACTCATAACTGGATCTTTAACAGCAACCACTTTCTTTTCAGGGTACATTTTCACCTTGTTTCCTTCAAATAATAATCTTGCACCATTCAGAGTAGCCTTGGAAACAGAAATCAAATTGGCCTTTGACCCTGGAACATAATAAGCATCCTTGATTTCGATACTGGTGTTATCACGTAACTTAAACACCGCAGACCCGATACCTTGAACCTCGAGAGAACTACCATCAATACCTGAGATCTCACCAGAAAAAGGACCAATGGTTTTAAACATCTTTCTGTCATTCAAAATATGTTGCGAGGCACCAGAGTCAAAGTACACTCTGGAGGCCCTACCATGCATTCCCATAAATGCATACCAAGATGGTGATGGATTCTTCAGATCACCACCCATTCTCTCCTTTCTAGGAGCCTTGCAATCCTTCTTGAAATGACCGGGTTTTCCACAATTGAAGCACTTGTACTGTTTCTTAAAAGCAAACACAGGTTCCAAACCCTCAACACTGGTGGAACCAACCGATTTATCTCCAATGATTTCTCTTGTCAAATCTTGGACAAGCCCAATATCAACATTTCCAATAGTCCTGCCATTTCTAGACTCATACGCAGTCATGACTTCCCTGGAAAGATTTGCATTAAACCCGGCTTTCTGACCCAAGCTCAAAAACAACGCACACAACACAGTGTTTCCGTCTAATTTGCCAACAGTATTCTTGAAGTGATTGAAGGCATCAATGAAATTCTCAACGTTTCCGTTGCTAGATTTCAACCACTTAGCGTCAATTAAATCTGAGATAATACCAACAGCATTTGTAACAGTCAATGTACGATAAGCATCCTTGAGAAACATAAACAAGTTTCTACCAGTACCATCAAATTCGGAAGCCTTAGTCAAAGCAGCGCCTGAGATGCTGTTGAAAATGGCTGTTGAAATAATCTCATCCATAGTAGCAATCAATTGGGCAACTTCATTAGCAGTTTCCAGCCCGTCGGTTCCGGTTTCCCCATTGATCAAGTAAGCATGTAAACCAAGACCTTTCATCTTCATCTTAACACTGATCAAAGTAAACCAATCATAAAAGTTCCCGGAACCCTTCAACTTCTCATCAGCAGCGAACGAAGTGAGAGCATTTGAACTCATAACCTGTTGTAGTTTTGTAACTCTAGTTACAAAAGACATTGATAACAATAATATTCAATAATATTTATTCCCTTGTTATACTTGTTTTACTTGTTAACTATCTAAATTATATAAAGGACAAACTCAGACTATGGGGGGCATGGCCCATATTTATATTAATCTCAATGGGTTCTAGAAGGTTCCATAAGCTCTAGAATGTTCCATGGAATTCTAGAAGGTTCCATGAGTTCTAGAATGTTCCATGGAATTCTAGAAGGTTCCATAAGTTCTAGAAGGTTCCATGAGTTCTAGAAGGTTCCATGAACAATGACTAACCACATAACTTTGGATTGCCAACTCAACATTTGATCCTTGATAATGCTGCCATTCATAAACGACGTGATCTTCAGTTACTAGTGGCACTGAGTGGCTTGGAACTTGTGTTTTTACCTCCTTATTCTCCAGGGTTGAATGCTATAGAAGAATTCTGGTCAGTATGTAAGAGTAAAGTCAAAAGATCAAACTTGAGCAAGAAGGAGCAATTAACTCCAAGGGTGAAAGAAGCCACAGAAAATATTTCCCTTGATAGTTACAAGGGATTCTGCAGACATGCTTCTAGACATATTGATCTCTGTTTACAACAGCAGCTCTTTTGAAAACAAATACCAAAGATGAAGAAAAAAAATTAGAAAACAAAATACAGAAAACAAACCAAAAAAAAAAAGTAAAAACTATAAAAAAAATTACATAAAGACGCAACAAAGCTCCAAAACAAATTAATGAAAATTTAAAATTTTAAGGAAGGACGAAACCACACCAAAATTTGGTTATGAGCCTTTGAAATGGTAAATGAGTATTGCAAAGGGGCTTTATTGGGTGTGCGGGTCCCCTGTAACATGTTTAATAATATCAAAGATAAAATATTAATGAAAGCATAAGAATTTTATGCATTTAGTATGAATTTTGTATTCTGTTGGTATGAATAATTAAAGTGCAATAGTATGAACTATTTTTCTTAGATGGTCTGAATAAATCCCGCTGCGGTGGTACGAAAAATACCGGGGGTCGGTATGAATTATTTTTTGCCACTGGTATGAACATTTCCGGTGGTTGGTACGAATAAAAAATGAAAACACTGTAAGAGAACGATGAAATTATTTTTGTTTGTGACTGCTGTCACCCCAGGCGCTTTGGAAGCCCTGTCTGTTTTACGTCGTTATAAGAGAACGACGTAACTATCTTTGTTTTGTGACGGTTGTCACCCCAGGTGCTGTGGATGCCCTGCTACATTACATCGTTATACGAGAACGTTGTAACTTTTGTTTTTGACTTGTCACATGAGGAACTTTGGTGGCCTTGTGTATTTTAACGGGCAAAAAGAGAACCATTGTCTGCCTCCTTCGTGACTGGATTTTGTTACCTCAGGGCCACGGTGGCCCTGCGTATTTCACACCGTTGAGGAAAACGAGTGTTTGGTTTTATGATCGATTAGGATCACGTTATAGGTGTCAAAATGACCCTGCTTATGGAGTGGTTGAGATCGGAACAAATAGCCACTAACCACTCCCACAAGACGACGACGTGTTGTTTTGTTTGTATTGTTTATTTTTGATGTTTATTTTTTTTTGCTTATTGTTAAGCCACATTTCTGAGTCAGGATCAAGAGCCGACTAGTTATGTTTGGGAAGGATTTTATTCCTCTCCTATAAAATATTGGTGATTATTGAGGAGCCTAGGTCAAGAACCAAATAGTTAGAAAAGGTTACGATCTTAGAATCCTTACGCCGAAGATTGGTTTGTTTGGTGGTATACTCATTATTTGTTAATTCCGGTATTCTAGTGCTGGAACGGAATTAATATATGGGTGACAACGGAATTGGGAGATAGAAGTCCCAAAGTTGTATCGGTTACGGAAAGCTGGTAACTATGGAGCGATGAGATAATAGCATCGCTTAGAGATTGTTGAGTTGAAATTATAGTAGTCACTAAAAGGTGATACGAAGCGATGACGTGGAAAGTCGCTATTTGATTTTGGATCGAAGGAATGATCCTTACAGATGTATGGAAGATTGGAGAAAGGAAACTTTTACGATGACCAAGGCAACTGGTGCCGAAGCTAGAGACGTTTAACAAATTGTGTTGTTCATGTTGCAAAGGAAGGTTCTGTCATATCGATAGTCTTACTAAATGTTGTTAAGAACAATTGATTGAGATTGATGCATCCGTGGAAATTAAAAGAGTGATTGAAGCCTTGCCTGTGGGGATACTCGTCTGATAAGTTGGTCTCTAGTGTTGAGTTGGCAATCCAAAGTTATGTGGTTAGTCATTGTTCATGGAACCTTCTAGAGCTTATGGAACCTTCTAGAACCCATTGAGATTAATGTAAATATGGGCCATGCCCCCCATAGTCTGAGTTTGTCCTTTATATAATTTAGATAGTTAACAAGTAAAACAAGTATAACAAGGGAATAAATATTATTGAATATTATTGTTATCAATGTCTTTTGTAACTAGAGTTACAAAACTACAACATGGTGGATGTCTGGGGAATGGAAACCTGAACCTGGAGAAAGTAATGGTCAGACGTCCCGATTACCGACTTTAGGTGAGTGGAGTGAACTAGCTGGGTTGCTAGAACTCGGTCAATGTTGGTGTTATAGATGGTAGTATGGCCTTTGATTATTGTTTCAGACATGAAGTTCTGTTGGATAAACATCTTAGTTTGTCGGTTGTCAGCAAGTGGTTCGTGGATATTGAAGTCCCCGGCTATGATATGATGTTCGTGGACCTTGAAGCTATGGAAATCGATTCCACGTTGGGCATGATTATAAATTGAGCTGACATGCCATTCGTCATGTTTGCTGGTAACTTTAATGGTAGTAGAGAACTTATCCTGGTGGATCACTTGGACAATGTGGCTTTGGAGAATATCTTTATGTACTAGTATGGCTGTATAAGAATAGTTATCCAGGGTCACTAGAGCTGGAAGATCCCGTTTTCTATTGTTTTTTGTGGTTTTTGAGTTTTTGCCTGAGGCATTTTTTTCCTGGGATTTCTGACTTTTCTGATTTTTTTGGTTTTCTGATTCTTTTGAGGATTTTTTTTGGGGATTTTCTGGGGAAGTATCTTCTGGCTTTAGTGACGCAATGGAATAGCCTTGAGGAATTGATAATGTTCGTTTAATTGGAAGCTCTTGTAGGCATAAAAAATTCATTTTCTGGAGAGCACCGAGTTCCAGAAGATGATCGAGAGCGTCATACTTTTTGTTGAGGTTGTATGACGCTATGGTATAATTCGTTGCAGGTATGTCTATGGAAATAGAAGAATCAGGCACTCCTGACGACTCTGCAGGAGTGGAGGCTTCTGTATTACCAGGGTGGCCTGGCTTGGGTGGTGCTGCTTTGTAATTCGATGTGGTACTTCTAGAGGCTTTTTGTGAAGAGCTTTTGTTAGCAACAATTTGGGTACTTGTTGACTTGGCAAAAATTCATCTTCAAACCTCCGTTGTTTTGAAGTGTTTCCCAGTCTTCCTTATTGACTGTTACCATTATGGAGCATTGACCTCCTTGTCTTTCTTTAACCTTATGCCAATTTCTAATAGATGGAGGGAATTGGCATTTGATATTATTCTCTTATTCTATCATCTGTTGTATTTCCTGTCTTGAGAAAGTGGTCAAGAGTCTGTTGTGGCTTACAGCCCAAAGATTGACCTGATGGTATAGGATTCTAATAAAAGGATCCGAATTTACCACTTTGTATGAAGAGGAAAATTCACTGTTCTTCAAAAAATCTTTCGAACTTGATTGGAATCTAATTTTCGATGAAATTGTGGTGCCAAGGTTTATGGCATCAGGATACAAGCTCTTGATATTGTTGAGATGTTGTGCCATATTTGAGTTGGAGAAAGCCTCTCCGTTCTTTTGGACCACCACATATTGTGTTGGCGAAGGTCTTGTGGTACCTTTGAGGGGTTTTGGAGCTATCTTCTTATTAAGCTTCGGTAAAGTGAATGGCTTCTTTGCCTCAGCTGAGGCTATAGCCCCCAAAAGTTTGGTTTCCAATTTCTTTAGTTCCTTTGGAGTAACTAAATTCTGATCCACTATAGAGTTGACTTTGGTGTCTGTGGTACTGGATTTATCTCTCAATCCCTTAATTTCTTTCTTGATTACGTTGATGTTGAAGAAATTCTTGTCAACTGTATCTTTCAAACCTTGAAAAGATTTTTTTTGTGGTCTTGTCTGATATCATTTCATTGCCAATATTTATCAACTGATCTATATTTTTATCATGGGACTTAATTTTCTTGGAATGACTCTTCACTGTCGTTTCCAAGCTGTTGGATTCTTTTTTAAGCCTAGATATATATGAAGTGATTAATTTGAAGTCTTGGTTTGTGACCTTTGCTTCAGATGTAGTTTCATTTTCATTCGCTTTGATTGCATCCAAGTTGTTTGAAACGTTGACTGAAAGGTCCTTTAGCCTTAAACCCAAAGTGTCTGATTCCTTTTTGATATCAGTAATCTGTGATTTGATTGATTTAATATCTTGGGTGGTGTCATTCATAGTTGATGAATTTTTATGTTCATTCACTTTCATTGTCACCATGGATTCTTTAACTTCATCAGATAGTTTCTCAATTCTAATTGCGTGGTTCAAAGTATCTTGGTGTCTAAAGTCATTTTCAGTCTTAATGTTTTTTATGATCAAGCCATTTTTTTCAAGATTGGTTGAAAATTCGTTGATCTTGGATTGGAATTCTGAGTTGATCATCTCCACTTGGTTGGTTTTCTCAGCCAATTTTGTAGCTTGTAGTTCAAGAGAGGTCATTTTAGCAGACATTTCAGAGTTTGCGGAAACCATTGTGGTATGTTTGTTATCCATATCCTTGGTGTTATTCATCATGGATTCGTTCAATTCATTGACTTTAGTCATCACCTCTTCATTTCTTGTTTCAAGATCATCCTTCATTAACTTCATTTTATCATTTTGGTCCTTTACATACTTGTCCGTAGATTTGGATATCCTGCTGTCAAACTTTGGTTCCAAGTTTTCGAAAACCATCGGGGTCAATTTCGAGACCATGAAGGCAAGGTCGAGTTCATTTTTCATCTCTTGATCTTCTGTCTCACTAAAATCTGCATGATCAAGGTTTGTCGGACGCATGTCTTTTGATGATAAATCTGATTGTACTTTGGTAACAGACTCTTTCATTTTCCCTAAGTCTGTTTCAATATTAACAATCTTGTTATCTAATTCCTGAATAGCAATATCTGGAGTGGTGAATCCACCATCGCTTAAAGGAATACCATACCGTTGGTAACCAGGACTCAACCCAACCATGATCCAATAATATAACAAAAAATGTTACAATCATTGTGCAAGGGCACACTAGATTCTGGAATAAAGTGGAGATTACAGGCAGTATTTTATATCCAAAGAGACTTGTCCTTCCTAAACTAAATAAAGGTCTAAACTAAATAAAGGTCTAAACTAAATAAAGGTCTAAACTAAATAAAGGTCTAAACTAAATAAAGGTCTAAACTAAAGGAATGTTGAATCCTTATATAAATAAAATGATTAAAACTAATAATGGGGTGTTGGACCCCTTCCCGGAATAAAGGACTAAAAGATAAGGGGTGGAACATAAGGTGATACCTTGATAAGGTGATACCTCGATGAGGTAATGCCGATCATGGGTTCCGTATGGTACCATACCGATGGTAACCAGGACACAACCTAACCATGATCCCATAATATAACAAAAAACTTGTTATATTACGATGCGACTAGACTAGATGTAGTTAGTCACGGGTTAGGATTGATTTAGTAATTACTCTCTGAAGAACCAGAGATCATATATATTGAAAACTTTTCATAATCGACGACTATAATTATATACTAATGGTTATGAGCTTACGGTTATGAGCACGTGTATCGTTGCCTATAACCAATAGCTCAAACCATACTACAACAATTCCCCCCGTCAAGATCTTCTATTCAAACTTTGAAAGGAACGACCCAACAACGGTTTTCTACTGATAGGAATACTAGAAGAACCATAGAAGTCCTTAATGGTCTCATAGAGGTTCTTCTGTAAACCCAGTGGAACACTATCCACAAAAACATCAACCGGGACAGTAAAACAATGACCAGGACGAGCCATCCGAAAGGTAACATCTGTTGAAGTTTTGTAACCCTAGTTACAGTAGTCATTACTAATAACAAATACTATCAAACTATCCTTGTTATTATTCTTATTCTTCTTAACTAACTAAATTATATAAAGGACAAACTCAGACTATGGGGGGCATGGCCCATATTTATATTAATCTCAATGGGTTCTAGAATGTTCCATGGAATTCTAGAAGGTTCCATAAGTTCTAGAAGGTTCCATAAGTTCTAGAAGGTTCCATAAGTTCTAGAAGGTTCCATGAGTTCTAGAAGGTTCCATGAACAATGACTAACCACATAACTTTGGATTGCCAACTCAACACCCTCTCTCAATTCAAAGTCTCCATACCACAGAGCCTTCTCAACTCCAAGAATTGAGGGGCAGCAAGACCTTTTGTAAACATATCGGCAATCATAACACCAGTGCTCAAGTACTCCAAATTGATAGAGCCAGATCCAATGTGGTCCCTGATAAAGTGAGTCCTGATGTCAATGTGTTTGGTGCGATGATGGAAAGCTGGATGCTTTGCCATCTCAATACACCCTTGGTTATCATCAAACATCCTCACTGGACCAGTATTGATCCCAAATTCCTTGAACACTTGCATTAGCCATAATGCTTCCTTGACTCCTTCACTTAGTGACATGTATTCAGCCTCTGCCGTAGAAAGAGCAACAGTAGCTTGCTTCTTAGATCTCCATGTGATTGCACCATTGGCATATTTGAACACAAACCCAGTAGTAGACTTTCTGTCTGACTTATCTCCAGCCCAGTCAGCATCACAGTATCCAAGAAGCTCACCGTTATCATTATTGCCAGCCTCATATCTTATTCCCAAATCTTTGGTTCCTTTCAAGTATCTTAAAACTCTCTTTGCTGCCTTATAATGCACCTCCTTTGGTTCCTTGAGGTATCTGGATAGAACACCGACGATATAGCTGATATCGCTTCTAACAGTATTAGCAGCAAACAATAATTTTCCAACCAAAGATCTGTAAGCTGTGGCATCACAATCCTCAGCACTGTTGTCCACCAAGGTGAGCTCCTGACCAGCAATAGTAGGCGTCTTATCTGGGTTGCAATTCTCCATTCCAAATTCCTTTAACATAGAGCCAATATAGTCTTTCAAGCTCATGTTAATACCTCCATTATCTTGCGAGATATTGATACCCAAAAATTTCCTGACTATTCCCAAGTCCTTCATCTTGAAGACATTCATCAATTCACTTTTCACTTTCCTGATGGCAAAATCTGAGGTACCAGTTATCAATAAATCATCAACGTAAAGCGCAACCATCACAAAAGACTTTTCGGATTTCCTTGAATATAGACAATATTCAGCACCGTTTCTGACAAAACCAAGCGACGACAAAACACTGTGGATTCTTTCATTCCACACCAAGGGAGCCTGTTTCAAACCATACAAGCTTTTCTTCAATCTCAAGACACTGGTTTCCCTTCCTTTAACCACATACCCTTCTGGTTGAGTCATGTATAATTCTTCCTGAAGAGATCCGTTGAGGAATGCAGTTTTCACATCCATCTGATGAACTGCCATTCCATTCTTAGCTGCAATACTCAACATCAACCTGATAGATTCATAACGCACCACAGGTGAGAATGTCTCATTGTAGTCAATACCCTTCACCTGTGTGAATCCTCGAGCAACAAGTCTTCCCTTGAAGACTCCGTTATCTTTCTTTGCAAAGACCCAACGACATGTAATTGGCTTTCTTCCTTTCGGCAACTCGACCAATTCATAAGTGGAATTCTCCTTGTGAGCCGCAATTTCTTCGTCACAAGCGCGCTTCCATTCTGCACTTTCGTTGCTCTTCATGGCTTCCTTATAATTTCCAGGAACATCACTTCCACCAGCCAAAGCAGCAGCTTCACCAGCCATAAAACAAGAGGCAACATAATTCACAGGTTTGTACTCTAACAACTTGCCTTCGGCATCATCATTCAGTTCTGATTCCTCATCACAATCACTTGGCTGTTCAACATGTGGCTCAATTTCCGAAACCACCAAGTTGTCATTGCTACTACCATTAGGAACAAAAGAAGTAAGCTCTTTTGAGCTACTATCGTTTCTGTATTTCTTCCTTTGTGGTTTCTCAATAGCTATTTCCCTCTCTGAATCTGAACTGAATGTATCAGATTCTTGTTCAACTTCTGCCAAGATCCCAAATGGATTTCTTTTAATCAAACCTGTACTTTTCTTGGGTCTAGAACCCGATGATCTTTTCCTTTTTGTAGCAGTAACCAACTTGAACTCTTCTGAAACCATCCTTGATGGGATTAACTCTCCAGTGGCATCCTCATCATCGTCTATGATTCTCATTTCCACGTCTTTGCTTGAGGAAACAGTGGACTCTCTTTCTGAATCATCCAAATCGGAAACCATTCGTTCATCATCAACCGAGATCTCACTTGCAACATCCTCTAAGTCTGGATCACTTATAACAGGGCCTGGTGCAACGCCACCAGCAAAACCCATACCACCAGAGCTGCTTACCTTAGCAATCTCTCTATCCACATCAGTGACTCGCTTCACATCCTGATAGTAATATCTTGACTCATCAAATCTGACCTGAGTCGCCACAATAATCTTGTTGGCAGCAGGATCAAAAATTCTGTACGCACAGTGATCTCTATCATACCCGAGCATCACTCCAACCTTGGCGGTAGCATCAAATTTTCCATTTCTCAAACTGTTTGGTATAACCACATATGCAAGGGAACCAAAGCAGCGAAGATGGTCAAGGCCCGGCTTGTATCCATACCAACGACCATATGGTGTGTGGAAATTAATAACGCGGGATGGCGTCCTGTTAATCAAATAAACAGCCGTGCGGACACCTTCAGACCAAAACTGAACCGGCATAGAAGCCCCAATAATTAAAGACCTAGTTTTGTCTTGAATTGTCCGATGCATTCTTTCAGCAACACCATTTTGATAACTATGGTGTGGCACAGTCAACTCATGGGCAATACCTTTGCTTCTCATGAAATCATGCAACTTTCCTGTAACAAATTCACCACCATTATCAGTGCGGATAGTTCCCACGGTAAACTCTTTTCCCTGAGACTTGAACATTGTTTCGGTGTATGTAATAAACTCAATAATCCTGTCAGCACACTCTGACTTGTTTTTCAAACACTTGACCTCCACAAACTTGGAATACCCGTCGACAATAGTGAGAAAATATTTGCTCGAATCAATAGACCCATAATTGATTGGGCCACACACGTCCATATGCAACAATTGTAAAGGCTGTTGTGGTTTAGCACCCTTGCCGCTCTTTGGTCTTCTGGTAACCCCTTTACTTGTCAAGCAGCTTTCACATAACTGCACAGAATCTTCACTGTAAAGTTTACCTTTCACCAAATGAAACATCAGATTGAACTTGTTCATAATATTCATACTGGGATGGCCTAATCTCTGGTGCCACAACCCGCTCTTATCAACACTGTTAAATGCCACACCATCGACACTGGTGTGCAAAGCATAAAGATCACTCATAACTGGATCTTTAACAGCAACCACTTTCTTTTCAGGGTACATTTTCACCTTGTTTCCTTCAAATAATAATCTTGCACCATTCAGAGTAGCCTTGGAAACAGAAATCAAATTGGCCTTTGACCCTGGAACATAATAAGCATCCTTGATTTCGATACTGGTGTTATCACGTAACTTAAACACCGCAGACCCGATACCTTGAACCTCGAGAGAACTACCATCAATACCTGAGATCTCACCAGAAAAGGGACCAATGGTTTTAAACATCTTTCTGTCATTCAAAATATGTTGCGAGGCACCAGAGTCAAAGTACACTCTGGAGACCCTACCATGCATTCCCATAAATGCATACCAAGATGGTGATGGATTCTTCAGATCACCACCCATTCTCTCCTTTCTAGGAGCCTTGCAATCCTTCTTGAAATGACCGGGTTTTCCACAATTGAAGCACTTGTACTGTTTCTTAAAAGCAAACACAGGTTCCAAACCCTCAACACTGGTGGAACCAACCGATTTATCTCCAATGATTTCTCTTGTCAAATCTTGGACAAGCCCAATATCAACATTTCCAATAGTCCTGCCATTTCTAGACTCATACGCAGTCATGACTTCCCTGGAAAGAGTTGCATTAAACCCGGCTTTCTGACCCAAGCTCAAAAACAACGCACACAACACAGTGTTTCCGTCTAATTTGCCAACAGTATTCTTGAAATGATTGAAGGCATCAATGAAATTCTCAACGTTTCCGTTGCTAGATTTCAACCACTTAGCGTCAATTAAATCTGAGATAATACCAACAGCATTTGTAACAGTCAATGTACGATAAGCATCCTTGAGAAACATAAACAAGTTTCTACCAGTACCATCAAATTCGGAAGCCTTAGTCAAAGCAGCGCCTGAGATGCTGTTGAAAATGGCTGTTGAAATAATCTCATCCATAGTAGCAATCAATTGGGCAACTTCATTAGCAGTTTCCAGCCCGTCGGTTCCGGTTTCCCCATTGATCAAGTAAGCATGTAAACCAAGACCTTTCATCTTCATCTTAACACTGATCAAAGTAAACCAATCATAAAAGTTCCCGGAACCCTTCAACTTCTCATCAGCAGCGAACGAAGTGAGAGCATTTGAACTCATAACCTGTTGTAGTTTTGTAACTCTAGTTACAAAAGACATTGATAATGTTGTAGTTTTGTAACTCTAGTTACAAAAGACATTGATAACAATAATATTCAATAATATTTATTCCCTTGTTATACTTGTTTTACTTGTTAACTATCTAAATTATATAAAGGACAAACTCAGACTATGGGGAGCATGGCCCATATTTATATTAATCTCAATGAGTTCTAGAATGTTCCATAAGTTCTAGAAGGTTCCATGAACAATGACTAACCACATAACTTTGGATTGCCAACTCAACATAGCTCTAACATACGTGTTTGTATTATACACTTTTCAGCAACCCAAGTTTCAGAGAGCAAAAAAATTGATTTCGCCCAGGATCGAACTGGGGACGTTCTGCGTGTTAAGCAGATGCCATAACCAACTAGACCACGAAACCAACTTGATTTTGTTATATTACGATGCGACTAGACTAGATGTAGTTAGTCACGGGTTAGGAAACTACATTAAGTAGTTTATGAGATATATAGTTATATAATTAATTAATATATTGAATTTTGTCTTTAAAAAAAAAAATAGGATCATGAAGCACCATCTTATTGAATGTCCATTGGCCCAGAAACTTTGGAAAAAAATTGACTTGAATATCCCATTAACCTGGCAAACAATCATTACCCCTGCCACCAACATGAACGAAACCAGAACGATCGATAGATATCTAGGTTTCCAACGAAAATTATCAAGATTGAAATCCAAAAGGCATTTCAATTGTCATATGGCCGTTGATTCAATGATCTTCTTGCTTGAAAGCAATATCTTTTAAGCGGAGAAGAAAAAATAGGTGGGGAAAAACAAGAAAATAAAATCAAAAAAAAAAAATAAAACAATTAAAAACCTTAAAAACGCATAAAAACATTTTTTCTCAATAATAGGGTTTTTCACCATTAATGGTTTTCCCTTAACACTTTAATTTTCAAACTACATTAAATAGTTTATGAGATATATAGTTATATAATTAATTAATATATTGAATTTTGTCTTTAAAAAAAAAAAAAAATAGGATTGATTTAGTAATTACTCTCTGAAGAACCAGAGATCATATATATTGAAAACTTTTCATAATCGACGACTATAATTATATACTAATGGTTATGAGCTTACGGTTATGAGCACGTGTATCGTTGCCTATAACCAATAGCTCAAACCATACTACAACAATTCCCCCCGTCAAGATCTTCTATTCAAACTTTGAAAGGAACGACCCAACAACGGTTTTCTACTGATAGGAATACTAGAAGAACCATAGAAGTCCTTAATGGTCTCATAGAGGTTCTTCTGTAAACCCAGTGGAACACTATCCACAAAAACATCAACCGGGACCGTAAAACAATGACCAGGACGAGCCATCCGAAAGGTAACATCAAAGGACCTAGTGTCAGGATCATATCCTAAAATACCATTAACCTCAGAAGCTCTAGCTTTAAATTCATTAACAGTCCGGGGAAGATCAATAAAAGCAGCTTCAGGCACCGAATAAGGACGTAAAAACCTCGCATTAATCACCCTTGATTTAAGGTTTAATATCGGTAAATCAATTTCAAAACTATTCTTGTTAATAACCTTGACTACTTTAAAAGGACCAAAATACACATCAGTCACTTTTTTGTATCGAGTACTATTCGTGTACGCTTCGCGATGCACAAGCACGTACTGACCAACTGTATAATCATCAAAGCTTGCTCCTGCATTGGCACTTATATTCATCCGGTGCTGATACAGGGATAATTGTTCTGAAACGGCCCAATGAATTGCCCTCAATCTCTTCCCCCACTCACTAATCAGGTGATGAGCAATATCAACAACTTGAGGTTCAGACAATTGAAGCAACGGTTGGCGACCAAAAACCGCTTGGAAAGGCGAAATACCGGTAGCCGAGTGAATAGATGAATTGATAGCAGTCTGAGCCACAGCCAAATAACTCAACCAATCACCTTTATTTTCAGAAACAAAAGTACGAAGAAGCTGTACTACCTTCTTGTTAGCGGCTTCTGCCACACCATTTCCACGAGGGTTGTTAGCAGCCGTGAGATGATACTTAAATCCCATAATCTTCGAAATATCCTTAGCAACACCCATTGTATCAATCTGTTTGTTGCATCCAATAAAAATAGAAAATTTCGAAAAATCATCAACAACGGTAAGGATAGCATCACATCCTCCACATTCCGGCAATCCAGTAATCATATCAATCAGAATTCTTTGGAAAGTGAATCCTGGAGGATCAACAGCCATAATAGGATGGGAATGGTGTTGGCGTATTTTTGTTCTCAAACAAGTATCACATCCACCAACTACTGCAGTGACAATCTTCATAAGATTTCGCATATAAAACTTAGAAGATAGCCCGAGGTATAATTGAGTTATCCCGGCATGCATTCTGCCATGCTCATACTCAATTAACCTACGGGCCCGCAGCGCCCCAACAACCCGGCGCCACGGAGATTGATTGGTACGTCCAAACAATTTACCATCAATCAATTTAAAATTCTTCAAAATACCCTGACTCACATCGAGTCTATCACCATTAACATCTTCTTCATCAATTCTCGTTTCTGCGACATCGCTGGCATTATCACTTGCTTTATTATCCTTGTCCTCAATTAACCTTAAACTGTTACTAATCTCCGCAAAATACTCATCCGATTCAATCGAAGCCTTGATTTCTGCTTCAGTTAAATTAACTGCAGGGATTACCGATTCCAAAGCCCCCACATAACGAGAGAGGTAATCAGCTAACTCATTTGTTGTACCCTAGACATATTCTAACACAATATCAAACTCAGCGAGTTTAGTAATCCATCTTTTAACCCTGTCATTTTCAGCTTCCTTATTTCCTTTAAGCAACACAGACAAGGATTGGTGATCAGTCTTTACCACAATTCTATGACCAAATATCAAATGGGCCGTCTTGTCTAATAAGTAGACAACGGCTAAAAGTTCTTTATCTCTAATTGGATAATTCTTTTCGTGGATTGAAAGGCTCCGCAGGTAATAACCAACAATTTGCAGCTCATCGGACCCAGGGATTAACTGTTTCAATACCCCCCCAATTGCAATTCCTGAAGCATCAGACTCAATTACAAATACAGTAGCGGGATCAGTCGAAAGTGGAACACTTAGTACCTTGGTTTCCAACAAGGCTTGCTTCAAAGAAGCGAACCTTTTGAAAACTGTCTCCATATCCCATTCGAGATTTTTGGAGACAAATTGGTAAAGTTCAACCACTAAGTCCGAATAGCTGGCAACGAAATGACGGAAATAATTCGTGAATCCAAGAGTTTTCTGCAACTCCTTGGCATTCACAGGGGTCTTCAATTTCCGAATTACTTCCCTAGTATCATCAGGGATTTCAACTCCATCCGGACCAATTTCCCAACCAAGAAAGCGAACCTTAGAGCTCATAAAACTGCATTTCAGCCTTTTCAAAAACAACTTGTTCTCCCGACACACATCAAAAAACTGCTTGAGCAAACCCAAATGCTCTTCCCTGTTTGGCGACGCCAAGAGAACATCATCAACATAATTACGGGCAGTTGAAAGGTGTGATATTTTCTTGGCTAAGTATGATTGTAGGTGTGAAGGGGCTGATGTGAGTCCGAAGGGTAATCTCAAGTACTCGTACTTGAGCCCTTCAAACTCAAAAGCCGTGAATCCACGGTTGAGAACACCTTATTGGCCAGAAAGATCTGGATCAATTCATCGTAACTGGGAAGGTTCTGATTAAACCTTTTCAATAAAAGGTTGATTTGACGAAAATCAATAACCAAACGAATCTCCCCAGTCTTCTTCTTGACAACTAGAAAAGGTGAAGAATAAGGCGAGTTAGAGGGTTGAATAAGTTTAGAATCAACCATACGCCTAATATGATTTCTAACCTCATGCAAAAGAGCAATCTTAACCTTCGGAATATACGGGGTCGTTGGAACTTCTTCCGACATCGGTTCAAGCCTGATATTATCTGCCCCCCGAGACTCAACAACTTGATTAATCCCAAGCTTCTCCGCAAAAATATCCGCATAATCAAACAACAATTTCTCTAATCTAGGATCGTCTATCTCAACAGGATCCAGGCTAAGAGCAGCCATAGCACTAATACTTTCAATGGATTTCTCATCCAAATCGTCCACCCCCACATCTCCCACAGTAAGATTAGCAAAATCAATAAGATGGGCATATTCTCTAATGAATGGAAGCCCCACAATAACAGTAGGTGAAACAATCGGGTGCACATAACAACGGATCTTCACAACAGTATGGTTAAATGTAACAGGGATAATCACATACCTGTCTACCGCATCATACTGATTAGTTGCAGTCTTGATTGTTCTTGGGCTAATCCTAGTAAGATCGGCACTATCATAACCGAGCTTAGGCAAAATCGACGGATTCACAAAACTGTAACTCGCCCCAGAGTCAATAAGAGCTTTGGTAACAAACCCAGCAGGTCCCATAGTAACAGGAACCTTGAAAGCAACAACATCCTCATATGGAACTGCATGGTCCTCCTCTTGGACGCAATCCATAAGGTGAGCCAAACGAGCACCAGACCCACCACCACCACGGCGAGGGCAGTCCATGCTCTGATGTCCGTGTCCTTTACACTGGAAACAATTTCCAAGAATAAGCAACAGCCTCACCTCCTCCTGGGTGAGATTAAATTTCTTGCAGAGGGCGGCAATCTTACCACTAGACTTGCGAGGATATGAGTTTCCCCGAGAACTTGGTACTGATTGCAAAGCATCCAATTCCATTGGCATCGGACCACCTCTATCCATAGGCGAAAACGTAGACGGCATAGGGATAGTCAGAGTATGGATGGTTCTTTCAGTAAGATCATTAATACTAAGTGCATGAGAAATCACATCATCTAATTTCTCATAAATGCGTCCTGCATCTGCAATGTGCTTCTGCAAACGCGGGTCCAAGGAATCGATAAAACGATTAATTTTTGAACGTTCTGACCAATCTGGAATGTACACAACATTCGCTTGAAACTCAGCAACGTGGGACAGAAGCGCTTTTCCTTTTTGCGCAATTGTCCACAATGTTCTTTCCAAAATGTCAACCATATCAACTCTAGAAAAGTGCGCAAGCACTTGAGCCTTAAAGGCTCTATAAGAGATATCTGACGGCAAGGAGTCAGAAAAAGAAGAAAAACTTCTAAAAGTATCTTGAGCCACGTTTCTCACGATAAAACTCATCTTATACTTGTCATTCCAATTAAGTGGCATCTGGTGTTCTGCATACTGGAAGAAGTCATGCAATGCCATGGGAGTGCGGGCAAGCATCCCTGTACTAAACGGCTTTCCGTTAAACTTGACCTCCATAGGGTCTAACACGCGACCGGCCTTCTCTTTACCGTGAAGCATTTCAACGAGCTCCATGAGCAACAGACGATTAGAATCGTCCAACGGTCCACCCGGCATACTCATCTCGTTTTCTTCGCCTGAATAATTATCTTCTTCGTCTGAGCTAGGGCTTAAACCAAATACAGTCATACACTAGGATAACCAAGCTATGCTATTAAACGACAACAGAAGTTTATAATCAGTGGAGTCTGTAAAACTAAAAACCTAGTGGTGCTACCAATTGTTATATTACGATGCGACTATACTAGATGTAGTTAGTCACGGGTTAGGATTGATTTAGTATTACTCTCTGAAGAACCAGAGATCATATATATTGAAAACTTTTCATAATCGACGACTATAATTATATACTAATGGTTATGAGCTTATGGTTATGAGCACGTGTATCATTGCCTATAACCAATAGCTCAAACCATACTACAACAAACTCATCTATTCCTCATGGCCCAATGGTTAAGGCACTTGACTACGGCTATCGTGGGGATCAAGGGACTCCAGGTTCGAGTCCTGGTGGGGAAGATATTTTTTTACATGAAAACAATAATAGCATATTTTTATACCACTCAAAATCAATTTATTTATTATATATCAAAGGTCGGAAAAAGTGCACAAAAGTACTTTTTTTTTTTTGAATTGTGCATCAGATTTTCCCAAAAGTTTAGATCTGTTGTGGTATGGTGAATCCTAACTGTTGGGAGTCGCTAGCTCAGCTAGGGTCACCCTCTTGTTGATTAGCAGTTGAAGCCATATCAGACTGAGTAGTTGAAGTGCTCAGTGCATTAGCACTGACAGGATCATTGGAATCATTAGTTGAACTCATTTCTCTGATCAATCCTAAGTATGGTACAGATACTGGATTGTACCGACATTGTAATGAGCTCTGCTAATCAACAAGCGGGTGACCCTAGCTCAGCTAGCGACTCACGTATAATAACAAACACTTCAGATAATAAAGTTAAATATAAGGACAGTAGTAAGCACAAACAGCACCACACCTGGCAACCTTAAACCAATAATGGCTGTAAATATAATCTTGATAGCAACGACTATAATATTTATTAGTAGAGATCTAATGATCTGGTTCCTAGTATAAGACCTACAGACCCCTTGATTTTAGGATCTAGAACTTGCGACAGCAGAGCTCACTTTTACCAGAAGAGGCAATTATTTTACGTAAGTGCCGGCCTTTTTCTTGTTGGAAAAACATCGCTCCACCATAGTACAGTGTTTTCATTTTTTATTCGTACCAACCACCGGAAATGTTCATACCAGTGGCAAAAAATAATTCATACCGACCCCCGGTATTTTTCGTACCACCGCAGCGGGATTTATTCAAACCATCTAAGAAAAATAGTTCATACTATTGCACTTCAATTATTCATACTATTGCACTTCAATTATTCATACCAACAGTATATAAAATTCATATTAATTCCTTTCTTTTTTTTATGTGACTGGCTCTATAAGCCTCTAAGCTACTCAGTTTAATCAAATTATACTCATTTTTTCCATAATTCTGTGCTACTTTCTATAAAACCGGATATCTATAATAATATCAATAATATCACGTGATTACGGTTTTCAAGAAATGGGAACGAATGTATGGTAGGAGCTGTTCTCCATTTAAGATGATGAATTCCCACTTTTGACATTCAATTCGGTCTTTATATGATCACCAGATTACTTACAAAAAAAGCATAAGATTTTACCATCAAAACTAAGTATGGACTTGAAAGCCAAGCTACTAACTGATGGGTATGTTGATGGCCTAGGTAATAGATTCTATGCTGAACCCAGTGAAATGACTTTAGAGTCTGAAATAGCACCAGTTGAAGCTTGCTTTAGTTACAGTGACTATAAGCATTTTGAAAAACCAGGTATCATGGATATCATGGAAATTGATCCTATTTTCGAAGAAGAAGAAAATGCCGAGATGGAAATTGAAATGAAAGAACGAAGATATAGAGGTTCGTACCGGTATTATAATCAAGCTGTCAAACAAAGATTTTGGCACTTGGTCATGGAAGAAGGTGTATCAGCTTACAAGGCTGCAAAATTAGAAGATATACCTTTGCAAACTGCTTACACATGGAAAAGAAAGTGGAACAAAATACTTGTCAATGAATTAAATGGTATCTCGAAGCCAATAAAGAAAAGAGGTCGTAAACCCCTTCTCACTGATGAACATAAGGAATTCCTTCAAAAATTGATAAAGGAAGATGCTACAGTGACTCTCGATTTTATGTTGGAGAGACTCAAGAAAGCCTTCACCAATGTAAGAGCCAAGGCTACAACAATCTATAACTTTGTAACCAAGGTCTGTAAGCTAAGTCTCAAACGTATTTCTAAATGGGCTTTGAGAAGAAGTCTGGAGGAATTGAAGAAACAGAGACTCGAGTGGGCAGAGAAGTATAAAGAAAAGCTCGACTTTAGTCAAAACTGTATTTTCATCGACGAAGCAGGTTTCAATATCAGTATGCGGCGTGAGTATGGATGGTCTGCTGTGGGTGAAAAAGCAGTTCTTACTGTTCCCGTAACCAGAGGGCTTAATATTTCGTTCATTGGGGCAATTTCTGTCAAAGGTTGTATTGAATTAAAGGTCAGAACTCCAGTGGCTACATCCAATAAGAAGAGAAAACTTGATTCAGAAACGACCATTGACAAAGTGAGTAAAGGTACTACAGCTAATCACTTCTACAGTTTTGTAAAGTCAGTGATCCAGCAAATAGAAAATAACGAGGAGCTCAAAGGTATGAAATATTTGATCCTTGATAATGCTGCCAATCATAAACGACGTGATCTTCAGTTACTAGTGGCACTGAATGGGTTGGAACTTGTGTTTTTACCAATTAACTCCAAGGGTGAAAGAAGCCACAGAAAATATTTCCCTTGATAGTTACAAGGGATTCTGCAGACATGCTTCTAGACATATTGATCTCTGTTTACAACAGCAGCTCTTTTGAAAACAAATACCAAAGATGAAGAAAAAAAATTAGAAAACAAAATACAGAAAACAAACCAAAAAAAAAAAAAAGTAAAAACTATAAAAAAAATTACATAAAGACACAACAAAGCTCAAAAACAAATTGATGAAAAATTTAAAATTTTAAGGAAGGACGAAACCACTCCAAAATTTGGTTATGAGCCTTTGAAATGGTAAATGAGTATTGCAAAGGGGCTTTATTGGGTGTGCGGGTCCCCTGTAACATGTTTAATAATATCAAAGATAAAATATTAATGAAAGCATAAAAATTTTATGCATTTAGTATGAATTTTGTATTCTGTTGGTATGAATAATTAAAGTGCAATAGTATGAACTATTTTTCTTAGATGGTCTGAATAAATCCCGCTGCGGTGGTACGAAAAATACCGGGGGTCGGTATGAATTATTTTTTGCCACTGGTATGAACACTTCCGGTGGTTGGTACGAATAAAAAATGAAAACACTGTACACAAAACTAACAATAACTCAATAGTCTATTTCACAAAAAAATGCGAGTTCTGTGGATCGAACACAGGACCTTTAGATTACAAGACTGAGTCATTAGTGTCTTCAGTCTAACGCTCTCCCAACTGAGCTAAACCCGCCTTCGAAGGTTTCCGATACCGGGAGTCGAACCCGGGTTTGCTCGGTGAAAGCGAACCGTGCTAGCCGTTACACTATATCGGATTTAGTAAATGTGTTATATTATGGGATCATGGTTAGGTTGTGTCCTGGTTACCATCGGTATAAAAAAAAAAATTTTTTAAAACCAACATGTCAAGTCCTGATAGTTATAAGAAACAAAGTATTAATTACTCAACTGATCCTACAAATGATCCCCCAAAGTCCTTTACTAGAGATTCATCCCCCTCCGTGGCTGATAATGTCGATATGTCTTCTCAAGGCGACCATCAAGGTCGTGACAACAAGAACGCTGAAATTCATGAAAACAGCGTCGAAAAACCACCGGAAAATGACGAAGATGAATCTTTTGACGATGAAAGTTCCAATTATGGAAGCGATTATTCTTCAAATGATTCAAGGGATGAGGAAAACGCGGTAGAAAACCCAAATCTGCCCGCCGCAACCCAAATTTATTCTTCGATTGCTAATCAAATCGATCCTGCATTATTAGGTAATCAATCACCTAAGCACGCAACGGCCCCTCAACATGGAGAAGTTGAGGATGCGAACTTGGAACAAAAAAACACCAAAAAAAATGAAAAATCCTCCATAAACTCCGAAAAAAACGTAGAAAACTCCACTGAAAACCAATCTGAAAAAAAACAAAAAACCCAAAAAACCCAAAACGCCTTTATTAGTTCCACCTCCGCCCGTTCCTTCGCCTCCGTTGTCGCTTCTACTCTTGCCCCAGAAGAAATGGAAAATTCTTCTACGACCACGGTCAACCCCTTTAATGGGAGGAAAGAAATCGACAGGGAAAATGACCCTCTTTTCCGAAAATTCGCTAACGCGTTTTACTGGCCTTTCCTCATCAAGGACCTCAAGTTCTACTACAGGGAAGTGTTGGAGCACTTCATTGAATGCTACAACAATAATGATCATATTTATCAATCTACACTGTATAAAATCCGTCCAGATGATCCAGACAGAATGATGGAATATCATAATACTTTGTTCATTGTTGAGTACTTTAGCCAACAATCTAGAACAAAGATTGACATGGAAATGAAACGTCTTGCAGGTCTTACCACCAATGAAAAATTACAGCTCTTCAGACAAATTTACAAATTGAACCAAGGTAATTTGCATTTCAAAATCCCAAAACCATTGATGCAAGGAAGCTCCGCAGAAATCCAATTGGCTCTCATTAAATTCGCTTTGATGGACCTAGCTAATCAACAACAACAGCTCCTTGAATCTGGGAACATCGAGGAAACTGAACGTCATCAAAGAACAAAATTGGAGTATGATTTAAGACATTCCCAGGAAGTCATTTATATCAACTCTGATGAAAATGAAATTGTCATTCCTGGAAGTTTTTTCCCTGATTTCCCTCTGCCAGACGACAAATTCAAAAAAAGAAAAATATCATTCATCAATCATATCAATGAGTTTTTACAAATAAGCACTGAAACCACAACTTATAAACCCAAAATTGTGATTGACGAATATGTTGAACGTCATTTTATTGAAATCGAAGTCCAAACTAGTAACAGAGATGCTTTAAACGACATATTGGAGTCCCACTTCCAACAACATAAGATCCCATACGATGCCTTTAATTTTGTTGATTTGCAAGCTTGCATAACATCTGACCCCTTCCAAAGAAATAGATTCTATGGTATGATAAACTTGGAAAAAGATACAGAACTACCAATTATCTCATCCAAGATTTTGAAAATCAAACTCTTGACCCATTGTTTCCACTGTACTAGCTGTGGTTCCAGGAAGCATACCAAGTTCTCTTGTCCTGAGCGGAACTGTATCATCTGTAAAAAACCAGGCCACATTGGACCAGAATGCCCAATTAAACGTCATTCTAAGAAAACCAAGATCACCCCACAAAAAGAATCCCTGAATCAAAATGTTGCACATGAAGCAAATAGCTCCTTCAAAGTTGTTACTGGAAAGAAGAGAACCATTTTGAACAGAGACTCAAAACTACAACCAAACAGAAAGGACCGTTCCCAAAGACAAGTTCCAGATAAGCAGGTTGGGCAAAACCCATTCAATGTCTTAGCTGGAGATACTTCGGAATTGGATATTACGGAACCCGGCGTGGAAGCTGAAGGGAACAACACCAACCAGCCATCTCAAAAGACTGAGAAACCCCAAAAATCATCCACAAATACATCCCCATCATTTACCAGTTCCAATCCTACCCAACCAAGACATTCATCCCCAAAACCATTATCCCCAGTCTCATCCCCTTCAACCACAAAATCCAACACCATCTATTCTCAACATGACACCTCCCCAATTCTCGTGCCAAAAACTCCAGCCAAGGAACCCTCCTCCACTCCTAACAAGAGTTCTCATAACCTGAGTTCTAAGACCCGGAGGACATCTCAAAATACAACTGTTCACCAGAGCAACCAAGACCTGGAACGGCTGACTAAGGGAAACCTGAAAGCCGACAAACATGATGGAGAACCGGTAAATTTACTGGCTTTCCTCGATGAACACTATTCAAGCAATGACGATGATGACTCAGATTATGAACCAGATGATCACCAGAGTGATCACATTGAAATTGACTCCCTGGATAATCCGAATGATGATGATGATAATGACGATGATGAGCTGATATCAGATATCAGCATAAATGAATCCAATTAATCATGACTACCCATAAGAAATCCTTCAATCTAATATCTCAAAATATTCAGAGATATCATTTCACCTCCCAACATCACCTCTCCAAATACAACAAACAGCACATCCTTTTCTTTCAAGAACTTCCGAAAGACTGTGAGGCTTTGATCCGAAACTTCCATCAACATTCCTTTCATGTAAATAATTCCCCTTACCCCCGAGCGGCTATACTATTGAGAAATATCCCCTCCATGGGCACGGTAATACTAAAAAATTTCATTCCCAGTTGCACCAGCTACTCGGTGAGTTGTTGGGCCATTTGGCTATCAAATACCCAAACTCACACATCGAAATAGTGGTTGGAGGAGATTTCAACAATATCTTAGAAATTCCAAAATCAAAAAAAAATAAAAAAATTCTGAAACATCTAAAAAAACTAAACGATTTCATTGAATGCTTCAATCTCAAAGACGCTTTCTACCTCCTGCTGTCCAAAGGTCTCCCTTCCACTAACCGAGCCTCAAACGGTAAAAATCGTCGCTTAGATCGATTTTATATTTCTGAGGGTTTGTTGGAGAATACTGCTCTTAGCCAGACAAATACCCTTGGTACTATTTCCACACATGACGAAATTAGCATCAAATTTGCCCTCTCCTTTAATTTAGTGCAACTAGGACCAAAGCGTTTCAAATTGCACAACCAACTAATACCATTTATTGCTAACTCCAAGAAGTTATCACAATTGCCATCCATATCCCATTTGATTGCAGAGATCCGACTGTTAGCACCACTAACAAAAACGGCATTGAACTCTCTCCAACGCAGTGACCCATCTATTTTACCTGACCCTTATGAAAGATTGAACTCTGTTTTTAAACAGAACCCAAACACAAATCCAATTGATGCTTTTGTCATTGCTGGAGATAGGAAACTCACCGATATTCAAGATTTATTGGCCCATGCCACGTCCTATTACAAGGACATTTTTTCGGCTAAAGACTACCATGATCCGAATGCCATTCGCCAATACCTCCTAACGACGATCTCTTCCAGGAAACTAATGGCCCACGAAGCTATACAGTTAGATAACCCAATTATCGAACTGGAGATCAAGGACGCAATATGGCAGGCAAACTCAAAGAGTGAGCCTGGTCCTGATGGAATCCCTTATACATTCTATAAGGAAGCCTGGGAAAACATTAAGCATATCCTCCTCCAAGAATTCAACACTATCCTTTCCGCTGGGTCAATCCCTATTGACTATAGTCTGGTTTTGATTACATTAATCCTCAAACCCAGGAAAAATAAAGAGTTTTTACCCAATTATAGGCCAATCTCATTAATTAACACTAATATGCGCATCCTCGCTATAGTGTTAAACAACCGATTACTCAAATTCATCCCTCAGCTTGTGGGTTCCGAACAAACTGGTTTCGTCCCAGGACGTACGTCCTTCGAGCAAATTGCTGCTTTCAAAGAAGTCTTCCACTCAATGAGACCAGACTCCAACCTTTTTCAATTGCTGCGCACCTCCAAAATCCTTGTGGCTGACTTTCAAAAGGCTTTTGATAGTATCTCGCATGCATACCTAGACCACCTCTTCCAAATTCTAAACCTTGGTACAAATTTTCGCCGATTACTAATAAACATCTTGAAATCAGCAACTGCTTCCATAATGATCAACAACTTTCATGGTCCGCTATTTAAGTTAGCCTCGGGCACCTTACAGGGCAATCCAATAAGCCCCAGTATCTTTCTCTTGGCCATACAACCTTTATTAGAAAATATTCAAACAAAAAATCATGGCATAAAATTAGAAGTCCGGAATGAATTGACCATTTCCATGCAACCACTGGGTAAAGACTTTGCCATCCAGAATCCCATGAACCCCGATATCCTGATAAAGGTCACAGCATTTGCTGATGATGTCACCATATTTGTAAAAGATGACACTGAATTATTCACCACCCTCCAATACATCAAGGACTTTGAAAAATATTCAGGCAGTACCCTTAGCACCGATAAATCCAAGCTATACCATACAGCCGAATATCATCGCACCTTTGGACCCTTGACAAAACTACCCTATGAACAGGTCCCTGTCTTTACCTCCACTCCCTCAATAGTGTACTTGGGTATTCCACTAAACACACCACTACATCAAGATCAGGTATTGAAAAACATCAAATACAAATATTATCTCACACAAATGCACCATCTCAGCTTAGCGGAAAAGGTATTGGGGTACAATACTTACATTATCCCTAAACTCTTATATCGTGCAATGCATCAGCCCCTTTCTAACTCTACCACCACTAAGATTGAGGAATCATTTCAACACCTTTGTCGCAGGATTGGCAGCCTATCCCTTTCCACCCTCAAAACTTCCACCCAGATGGGAGGATATGGAATGCTCGATCTCAAAAACCACTTCCTATATCGGTACGCACACGTCATATACCAACTACTAACATCCCTGGAAAAATATTTATATCACCAAATCTTGAGATATAAAATCCAATACGCCATTAACACCCAAATCCAAGTGGAATCTCTACTTGATCAATACCAAAAATCTCAACTCCATCCAGAATCTCACTTTCAAAGAATTGGAAGTATGATTGACAGAAACTCCATCCAAACACATATATGGTACTTTCCGTTACTTGGCTACCAACTCTCATATCCTGGCAGCTCCACCAAGAAAATTACCCTTTCTGACATTGTCAAAAGCAACATTTTCTCACTAGAAGAGAAAAAATACCTCAAATCATGGTCGATTTTATTTGATCTAGAGAACCAGGGAAAAACAAGGTATCACAGATGCAGAAGATTGAAGATTGAAGATTGAAGATATCCAGGACAATTTAGCAAAACCAGTACCAGAGAAATACAAGGCCCACCATCAAAAAATGTTCACTTTTGATTTTAAGAACGGCAGCAAACAGGAACAACTCAAACGAGACGTCTCCAAAGCATCAACAACATTGACCAAAATCACATACCCCCTGGAGCCACAACAAAGAAAATTTTGGAAACAGATTAACCAGATCAAAAGGTGGGTACCGGGTTCAATGGAGAACCTCCACCTCATGATGTTGGGGCTCACATTGTTCAAATCAACAAATTCCCGTTGCCATGTTTGTAATTTTCCTCCAGAAAATTGGAACACCAACCCCAGGGATCCTGACCATATCAAGGAAGCCTACATCACCCATTACTACATAAATTGCACAGTATCAAGAAACTTATGGAAAATATTAAAAATGGGAATATCTCAAACATGGGATAACATCATATTGCATCAACATCAGAAACAAACTATGATAAAATTGGATCGCTTCGCTTATTACATTGAAAAATATAATAGGGTACGAAGGTCAAATAATGCAGATTGGACAAATCAATCAATGAAAACATTATTATATCTTATTACAGCGGTCTACTAAAAAATTAAAATAACCATAAAACAAAATAAAAATAAAAATAAAAATAATATTAAAAATAAAAATAAAAATAGTCAATATCTTAAAGGGGGTTTTTAGTGAGTAGAAATCTCACACTGTTGAATATTAATTTAAAAAAATTGAAATTCTTCGTCTTTTGAAGATTTTCCTCCTCAAAACCAAGAACAAGTTTATATAATTATATACTTATGAGATTTAATATAAATCGAAATTATTGGAAAAAAAAAAAAAGGTATGGTACCATACGGAACCCATGATCGGCATTACCTCATCGAGGTATTACCTTATCAAGGTATCACCTTATGTTCCACCCCTTATCTTTTAGTCCTTTATTCCGGGAAGGGGTCCAACACCCCATTATTAGTTTTAATCATTTTATTTATATAAGGATTCAACATTCCTTTAGTTTAGACCTTTATTTAGTTTAGGAAGGACAAGTCTCTTTGGATATAAAATACTGCCTGTAATCTCCACTTGATTCCAGAATCTAGTGTGCCCTTGCACACTGATTGTAACATTTGGTAGCACCACTAGGTTTAAGGACACCTCATTCTTGGTGCTCCGCGAAGCCTAGTTGGTTAACTTGGGATTTTAAGTGGAGTATGGCAGAAGAGCTTCCGGTGAATTATTGAAGTCGACGTGTGCTATCACAAGTTGACATGGAGTGATTGCTACGTTTCACCATAGGGTTAGTTGCTTACCCAACCGAATAATGGAAGTTTTACGAACTATCAATTTTGCACAAACATGCTAAACGGGACAAAGCAATACTCTTCTGAGAATAGTCGTTCTGTTGATGGTCAGAAATAATAAGGTTTATTTATGAAACGACCTGAAGAGCGAACTAGGAGAACCCTTGAGTGGTCCATCATGTTCGGAATGTCCAAGGTGTTCGTGAAAGGTGATGTGCTGGAATCCGCCATAAGGTTCAGGAGCTGACAATACCAAACCAGAGACAGGCGCACGGTTGCAGTGGCATTGGTGTATAATGCTGTTCCTGAAGAAGACGTGGGTACGGTTACGAAGAGATCAAGCTTAAGCTTGGCTGCATTATGCTAGCGAAAGTCATGGAAGCGAAGCTACGTGTCATCTCAGTGCAACTGAGTTGAACAATTTGTCACTCACCCTTTTCTCACCACGGCATAATGGATGTACCCACCGTTGTGTTATATGAAGTATCTTTCCGACCATGACTATCTTACTTCGCTAGGTCGGATGCGATAATGCGAATATGATTACAGTTACCTCATATACCTGCAGGACTCTGTCTTGGTTACTTCGTCAGAAAAGACGTCATATGTGTTTGTCTTGATTGTGTTGAAGATTTAACGCCACGCCAGGTGACGCGAATTCCCTGACTGCTTTACATCGTTATAAGTGAACGATGAAATTATTTTTGTTTGTGACTGTTGTCACCACAGGTGCTGTGGAAGCCCTGTCTGTTTTACTTCGTTATAAGAGAACGATGAAATTATTTTTGTTTGTGACTGCTGTCACCCCAGGCGCTTTGGAAGCCCTGTCTGTTTTACGTCGTTATAAGAGAACGACGTAACTATCTTTGTTTTGTGACGGTTGTCACCCCAGGTGCTGTGGATGCCCTGCTACATTACATCGTTATACGAGAACGTTGTAACTTTTGTTTTTGATTTGTCACATGAGGAACTTTGGTGGCCTTGTGTATTTTAACGGGCAAAAAGAGAACCATTGTCTGCCTCCTTCGTGACTGGATTTTGTTACCTCAGGGCCACGGTGGCCCTGCGTATTTCACACCGTTGAGGAAAACGAGTGTTTGGTTTTATGATCGATTAGGATCACGTTATAGGTGTCAAAATGACCCTGCTTATGGAGTGGTTGAGATCGGAACAAATAGCCACTAACCACTCCCACAAGACGACGACGTGTTGTTTTGTTTGTATTGTTTATTTTTGATGTTTATTTTTTTTTGCTTATTGTTAAGCCACATTTCTGAGTCAGGATCAAGAGCCGACTAGTTATGTTTGGGAAGGATTTTATTCCTCTCCTATAAAATATTGGTGATTATTGAGGAGCCTAGGTCAAGAACCATATAGTTAGAAAAGGTTACGATCTCAGAATCCTTACGCCGAAGATTGGTTTGTTTGGTGGTATAGTCATTATTTGTTAATTCCGGTATTCTAGTGCTGGAACGGAATTAATATATGGGTGACAACGGAATTGGGAGATAGAAGTCCCAAAGTTGTATCGGTTACGGAAAGCTGGTAACTATGGAGCGATGAGATAATAGCATCGCTTAGAGATTGTTGAATTGAAATTATAGTAGTCACGAAAAGGTGATACGAAGCGATGACGTGGAAAGTCGCTATTTGATTTTGGATCGAAGGAATGATCCTTACAGATGTATGGAAGATTGGAGAAAGGAAACTTTTACGATGACCAAGGCAACTGGTGCCGAAGCTAGAGACGTTTAATAAATTGTGTTGTTCATGTTGCAAAGGAAGGTTCTGTCATATCGACAGTCTTACTAAATGTTGTTACGAACAATTGATTGAGATTGATGCATCCGTGGAAATTAAACGAGTGATTAAAGCCTTTCCTGTGGGGATACTCGTCTGATAAGTTGGTCTCCAGTGTTCTTGTTATTTGTGCGGTAACGGAGATCATTGGTTCTGTGGGGTGACAATGATAGTAATAAAACAACGGTTTCGTTACTTCGAAAGGCCACAGTACAACATTACCTTGACACATTTGAGCATTGGGACTTTCAACGCAGAGTATACAGGGAAGAGTTAAGCTGTGGTTGATACGGGTAAACCCACAAGTTGTGTGAACAATGCAAACCACAGAAGGATGTATCAGTGTCAACTATTCGAGAGAACAGATTAGGAGAAAGCTATGTAAATTATCGTTTCCGGCTTGGTTGGCAACCTCCCTTGGGTCATGGGTATTTCAATAATCGAAATAGAGCTCGACCATGGAGAGTCATTACTCGGGTTGCTTGGAATCTCCAAACCGAAGAATGAAGAGTCCTATTTGATTACCATGTTACGGTGAAAAAAAGGATAGCTGGTATCGAATCGGAATGCTAATAATTCCAAAGGGGTAATTGGAATAGCTCCGGAGTTAAGCGAGGATCGCGTATAAAGTGACAAGAAGCTGATATTGGTAACAGGATTAAGGCAGTGTCATAATCGTTGTCAAAGTTGTATAAGAGGTATACAACCCTAAGGTCGAACAGGGATTGTGCGTGAGCGATGTAATATATCGTGGAATCGCATTGGAGTGAATAAGGCCAGAAGAGTATGAACTAGGGCATGCTTTTGAACATTTCGACTGAAAGGGATAAGGTTGAGCCAAGAAGCTCTATCGTTGTCAATTGACAGGATAAGGGTTTTGATGATATATCCAGTTTTGAAAATTAAAGAATTGAAGGCTGAGAAGTGTTAACCGGATGCGGTAAATGCACTAATGAAATGAACAATGTCCTAATGAAATGAACAAGGTACTTGATTAGATACATCACACTATTGAATCACTTAGAGAAGCAAAAAAAATGTATTTGATCATTGACGTTACGAAAATATTGATTGTGAACTGTATCGTTAGGAGAAAGCAAGTTAATGGAATAACTAGCAGGACGATGGATTGACCGAGTACGGACTGGAAGAGGTCACTGGAGAGAATTCCCGACATCATCCATCGATCATATTAGTTCAAGTGACTTACTTCTTACAATGGCTAAGAGTGATTAGAGCTAGGAAGCTCCGTCATAACTGCTAATTCCTGAGCTTATCTTGAACTAAAGGTATGCTAACCCTATTCACTGGGAACGTCGATGAGTCTTAACTACTCCTCAATGAAATGACCTTTTTATGCATCTCGTGAGAATTGGATTGGAATAAATTTTGAGAAGATCAGAGAAGAAACTAAAGAAGAGAAGAATTTGGAATTCATGGTAATTGATACGTTGGCATTGTATGTCCAGGTTAGAAGTTTTGAAAGAAGTTAGTGATTAATTGATAAAGCTACCCATTGAATTAATGTGAGAGTTGGGAAGCTGACCGAGCTTACCGAGCCGACAGTTATTAGGTTATAAAGATCTTGGATTTTAAAGATTTTGGAACTTGTCTAAGCAGGGTTGGAAGTACTGAAGTTAACGATGATGAGAAGAATTAGCATGATTTGTGATTCCTTATCCTTTTACTTCGTCCTCATCTCAGTTGGTTCCGGAATAGTATAACTTCGGACAATTTGGTCCTTAGCAGTTTTAGTCAAGGCCGCTGTTGGTTTCTTTCGACCAAATGTGCACTGTTGTTGTTGTCCAATCACAAGCTTGGAAGACCTTGAAGAATTCTTATGAGTACTGGTACCATTGGAGAGAAACATGTTATGAAATTATGATAAAAGATAAATGAGCAGCTAATGGTTGAATCAAGTTCAACATTTGGGATTAGTGAAAGCTCGGAATGTTGGTTTGAATTAAAAAGGAAAACATATCGAAGACCCAAATGACTGTTGATCTCGAAAAGGACTACGCGTTGTCATATACCCAGGAAAGGCAGACCCAGTACATGTTCCCCAAAACCTGGATTCGTTTAAATTCCTTATGAGAAACGGATACAACTTCACGACGAACTTGATGACTTTATGGCTAGTAATAATGATCGAGACGACTCATTCTCCGAGGGGGGATAATGTTATATTATGGGATCATGGTTAGGTTGTGTCCTGGTTACCATCGGTATGGTACCATACGGAACCCATGATCGGCATTACCTCATCGAGGTATTACCTTATCAAGGTATCACCTTATGTTCCACCCCTTATCTTTTAGTCCTTTATTCCGGGAAGGGGTCCAACACCCCATTATTAGTTTTAATCATTTTATTTATATAAGGATTCAACATTCCTTTAGTTTAGACCTTTATTTAGTTTAGGAAGGACAAGTCTCTTTGGATATAAAATACTGCCTGTAATCTCCACTTGATTCCAGAATCTAGTGTGCCCTTGCACACTGATTGTAACAAAATGTGTTATATTATGGGATCATGGTTAGGTTGTGTCCTGGTTACCATCGGCACCAATCTATAAATGAAGATATCCAAGGAACCGATGAATTAATAATTGATATTAAATGCAAAGCAGAAAAACTCAAACACATGTTGAAAAAAGTGAAAGTGCCTGAACTTGATAAAGTGACGGAATATTATCAACATATTAACCAAGTTTTCCACCAATATCAAGAACAACGCCCAATAAAACAGCTAAAAGATGTAGAAGGGTCACTAGTTCAATCTCATGAAGAGATAATGAAAATAGCAACTGAATATTATATGGACTTGTTTGATGGAACCAGAGGAACAAAGGACACAAAAAAAATACATAAATATCTTCAGGACGTGATTCCAACCCAAGGAATATCTCCTGAAGAGAAGAGAAAAATGGATTCCTCCATAACAATGGAAGAACTCAAACTGGCAATTGATTCGGCAAATTTGAAGTCCACACCGGGCATAGATGGAATCCCATACAAATTTTATAAGGAATTATTTCCCCAAATCAAACACATCCTTCTTCAAGAATTTAACCACATTCTAACTGAAGGAAATTTACCATTCCACTACCGAACTATACTCTTTAACATCATACCAAAGCCTGGAAAGTCAAAAGAAAACATTGGAAACTATAGGCCGATAGCCCTTATCAACACTAATCTTCGATTATTATCCACAATAATTAATAATAGGTTGTTGAAGCACTTGCCTGATATCATAGGGGAAGATCAAGCTGGTTTTATTCCAGGCCGGTCATCGTTCTCCAACATCACCATTTTCAGAGAAATGTTAGATAGTCTAATTCATCCAAAAGATAAAACGCATATAATACCAAATCCACAAAAGCTGATACTAATTGTGGATTTGGAGAAAGCGTTCGATAGGATATCTCACGAATATATGGAACAACTATTGTCCCATTTAAATTTTGGAAAAAAATTAGCCAAGTTAATCATCAACATCCTCAAGCAGACAACGGGATCCTTATACATCAACAACATGACCGGCCCATTATTCAATTTAAAAAATGGTACCCTCCAAGGTAATCCGTTTTCCCCTTCATTATTTGCATTAGCAGTAGAACCTTTACTACGATCTATCAAACAGAATACCAGAGGCCATAGTTACCAAGGAGATTTGATACCTGAAGCATATAGCAGTCAACATTATCTTGCTTTTGCTGATGATATCACAGTTTTCTTCAAAGATAAAAGAGATTATTCCAAAACAATGAAATGTATTAGACTATTTGAAAAATTCAGTGGCAGCAAACTCAATGAAAAGAAATCCCAACTAATCATACCAACTGATACCTATCCATTTTTGACACCATTCCCATTTGAGATTGCTGATGAAAACTTTCAATTGACATATTTGGGGATAACTATTGGACCATCAGTGACATTTTGGCCGGAAACATTGCAGTGTGACCTTCATATCAAGTACAAGTTATCAAACATGACCAGCTTGCTGATTCAATCAAAAATAGAAGCATTCAACACATATATTGCATCCAAGTTCTATTACAAAGAACTACACCAACCTTTGTTACCCAATCAGTTGAATCAAATTGACACATCGATTAAGTTATTGGTCAAGCAAGATACACCTATTTCTTTGGATACACTCAAGACACACAACAACAAAGGCGGTTTCTCAATGATTGATTTAAAGTCTCAACTCCAACACCGAAGAGCCAAAATTTTCCAGGATTTGTTTTTGGATAGTCACACTAAATATAACCAGATATTACGTTTTAAAATCCAATCAAGTATCAATAACATCATTCAAAAAACATCACCAACAAAATCACCAAAGGATGAATATATCAAAACTCATTATTGGTGGGTGGTATTACTTGAACTAGCCGATGACATTGAGAATACCAATGATTCAATTTCCTTAGAAGTTATGAATAGCAGCACATTCTCAGATGCTGAAAGGACAGCGTACTGGGATTTCAGAAAAGTTCTTGGTATAAAGAAACGTACAATCAGGTTGAAGCCAATGAAGATTGGAATTGAAGATTTGAAAAATTCAATTGAAAAAGGGATTCCTGAAAAATATCAACAACACATTCCAATTAGAATTAAGGATTTTGACCATACTAAAGGAAGTAAAAAACAACGGGAAAAACAAGATGTGAACAAGATGTCAAAAACACTCATGGACATTACTGGGGTGAATCAGAAACAAGTTGATAACTTTTGGCATAACCTCAAAAAATTCAACCAATATTTCCCGGGGAAATATCAAAATATTCACATCTTTCATTTGGGCATTGAAAATCACAATTACGTAAATAATCATTGTGACTATTGCAGCAAAAAATTAACCAGATATGATGAACCCCAATATGCCCCAAAGGAAATCCAATTTGAAATCATGAAGCACCATCTTATTGAATGTCCATTGGCCCAGAAACTTTGGAAAAAAATTGACTTGAATATCCCATTAACCTGGCAAACAATCATTACCCCTGCCACCAAAATGAACGAAACCAGAACGATCGATAGATATCTAGGTTTCCAACGAAAATTATCAAGATTGAAATCCAAAAGGCATTTCAATTGTCATATGGCCGTTGATTCAATGATCTTCTTGCTTGAAAGCAATATCTTTTAAGCGGAGAAGAAAAAATAGGTGGGGAAAAACAAGAAAATAAAATCAAAAAAAAAATAAAATCAAAAAAAAACAACAATTAAAAACCTTAAAAACGCATAAAAACATTTTTTCACAATAATAGGGTTTTTCACCATTAATGGTTTTCCCTTAACACTTTAATTTTCAAACTACATTAGGTAGTTTATGAGATATATAGTTATATAATTAATTAATATATTGAATTTTGTCTTTAAAAAAAAAAAATCGGTATGGTACCATACGGAACCCATGATCGGCATTACCTCATCGAGGTATTACCTTATCAAGGTATCACCTTATGTTCCACCCCTTATCTTTTAGTCCTTTATTCCGGGAAGGGGTCCAACACCCCATTATTAGTTTTAATCATTTTATTTATATAAGGATTCAACATTCCTTTAGTTTAGACCTTTATTTAGTTTAGGAAAGACAAGTCTCTTTGGATATAAAATACTGCCTGTAATCTCCACTTGATTCCAGAATCTAGTGTGCCCTTGCACACTGATTGTAACAAAATGTTGTAGTATGGTTTGAGCTATTGGTTATAGGCAACGATACACGTGCTCATAACCATAAGCTCATAACCATTAGTATATAATTATAGTCGTCGATTATGAAAAGTTTTCAATATATATGATCTCTGGTTCTTCAGAGAGTAATACTAAATCAATCCTTTTTTTTTTTTTCCAATAATTTCGATTTATATTAAATCTCATAAGTATATAATTATATAAACTTGTTCTTGGTTTTGAGGAGGAAAATCTTCAAAAGACGAAGAATTTCAATTTTTTTAAATTAATATTCAACAGTGTGAGATTTCTACTCACTAAAAACCCCCTTTAAGATATTGTTGAGTTGACAATCCAAAGTCATATATTGGGTTTTGTACAGATGGCTCAACGGTTAACACGGGTATCAATGTGTTGAATAGATCCTGGGTTCGAGTCTCGGATAAGACGGTTTATTTACCATGGCTGAGCAATATATAATCTGCATGTGATTATGACTCAGCCTAATAATTAGTCATTGTGCATATGATTAATCATCTAGAATGTTCTAGATGGATGTATGATTACAAATCATATATATTGGTCTTATTATAAATATGGGGCCTCTCCCCATAGTTTGAGTTTATATTTTGTTATTTAAATAGTTAGTTAGTTAAGAAGAATAAGAATAATAACAAGGATAGTTTGATAGTATTTGTTATTGGTAATGACTACTGTAACTAGGGTTACAAAAATTCAACAGATATTGACTATTTTTATTTTTATTTTTAATATTATTTTTATTTTGTTTTATGGTTATTTTAATTTTTTAGTAGACCGCTGTAATAAGATATAATAATGTTTTCATTGATTGATTAGTCCAATCTGCATTATTTGACCTTCGTACCCTATTATATTTTTCAATGTAATAAGCGAAGCGATCCAATTTTATCATAGTTTGTTTCTGATGTTGATGCAATATGATGTTATCCCATGTTTGAGATATTCCCATTTTTAATATTTTCCATAAGTTTCTTGATACTGTGCAATTTATGTAGTAATGGGTGATGTAGGCTTCCTTGATATGGTCAGGATCCCTGGGGTTGGTGTTCCAATTTTCTGGAGGAAAATTACAAACATGGCAACGGGAATTTGTTGATTTGAACAATGTGAGCCCCAACATCATGAGGTGGAGGTTCTCCATTGAATCCTATTTTTTTTTTTAAAGACAAAATTCAATATATTAATTAATTATATAACTATATATCTCATAAACTACCTAATGTAGTTTGAAAATTAAAGTGTTAAGGGAAAACCATTAATGGTGAAAAACTGTTGAGTTGACAATCCAAAGTCTATATTGGTGTTGTAGTATGGTTTGAGCTATTGGTTATAGGCAATGATACACGTGCTCATAACCATAAGCTCATAACCATTAGTATATAATTATAGTCGTCGATTATGAAAAGTTTTCAATATATATGATCTCTGGTTCTTCAGAGAGTATTACTAAATCAATCCTAACCCGTGACTAACTACATCTAGTATAGTCGCATCGTAATATAACAATTGGTAGCACCACTAGGTTTTTAGTTTTACAGACTCCACTGATTATAAACTTCTGTTGTCGTTTAATAGCATAGCTTGGTTATCCTAGTGTATGACTGTATTTGGTTTAAGCCCTAGCTCAGACGAAGAAGATAATTATTCAGGCGAAGAAAACGAGATGAGTATGCCGGGTGGACCGTTGGACGATTCTAATCGTCTGTTGCTCATGGAGCTCGTTGAAATGCTTCACGGTAAAGAGAAGGCCGGTCGCGTGTTAGACCCTATGGAGGTCAAGTTTAACGGAAAGCCGTTTAGTACAGGGATGCTTGCCCGCACTCCCATGGCATTGCATGACTTCTTCCAGTATGCAGAACACCAGATGCCACTTAATTGGAATGACAAGTATAAGATGAGTTTTATCGTGAGAAACGTGGCTCAAGATACTTTTAGAAGTTTTTCTTCTTTTTCTGACTCCTTGCCGTCAGATATCTCTTATAGAGCCTTTAAGGCTCAAGTGCTTGCGCACTTTTCTAGAGTTGATATGGTTGACATTTTGGAAAGAACATTGTGGACAATTGCGCAAAAAGGAAAAGCGCTTCTGTCCCACGTTGCTGAGTTTCAAGCGAATGTTGTGTACATTCCAGATTGGTCAGAACGTTCAAAAATTAATCGTTTTATCGATTCCTTGGACCCGCGTTTGCAGAAGCACATTGCAGATGCAGGACGCATTTATGAGAAATTAGATGATGTGATTTCTCATGCACTTAGTATTAATGATCTTACTGAAAGAACCATCCATACTCTGACTATCCCTATGCCGTCTACGTTTTCGCCTATGGATAGAGGTGGTCCGATGCCAATGGAATTGGATGCTTTGCAATCAGTACCAAGTTCTCGGGGAAACTCATATCCTCGCAAGTCTAGTGGTAAGATTGCCGCCCTCTGCAAGAAATTTAATCTCACCCAGGAGGAGGTGAGGCTGTTGCTTATTCTTGGAAATTGTTTCCAGTGTAAAGGACACGGACATCAGAGCATGGACTGCCCTCGCCGTGGTGGTGGTGGGTCTGGTGCTCGTTTGGCTCACCTTATGGATTGCGTCCAAGAGGAGGACCATGCAGTTCCGTTTGAGGATGTTGTTGCTTTCAAGGTTCCTGTTACTATGGGACCTGCTGGGTTTGTTACCAAAGCTCTTATTGATTCTGGGGCGAGTTACAGTTTTGTGAATCCGTCTATTTTTCCTAAGCTCGGTTATGATAGTGCCGATCTTACTAGGATTAGCCCAAGAACAATCAAGACTGCAACTAATCAGTATGATGCGGTAGATAGGTATGTGATTATCCCTGTTACATTTAACCATACTGTTGTGAAGATCCGTTGTTATGTGCACCCGATTGTTTCACCTACTGTTATTGTGGGGCTTCCATTCATTAGAGAATATGCCCATCTTATTGATTTTGCTAATCTTACTGTGGGAGATGTGGGGGTGGACGATTTGGATGAGAAATCCATTGAAAGTATTAGTGCTATGGCTGCTCTTAGCCTGGATCCTGTTGAGATAGACGATCCTAGATTAGAGAAATTGTTGTTTGATTATGCGGATATTTTTGCGGAGAAGCTTGGGATTAATCAAGTTGTTGAGTCTCGGGGGGCAGATAATATCAGGCTTGAACCGATGTCGGAAGAAGTTCCAACGACCCCGTATATTCCGAAGGTTAAGATTGCTCTTTTGCATGAGGTTAGAAATCATATTAGGCGTATGGTCGATTCTAAACTTATTCAACCCTCTAACTCGCCTTATTCTTCACCTTTTCTAGTTGTCAAGAAGAAGACTGGGGAGATTCGTTTGGTTATTGATTTTCGTCAAATCAACCTTTTATTGAAAAGGTTTAATCAGAACCTTCCCAGTTACGATGAATTGATCCAGATCTTTCTGGCCAATAAGGTGTTCTCAACCGTGGATTTAACGGAAGGCTTTCATCAACTTACCCTCGATGAGAATTCTAGTAGATTCACGGCTTTTGAGTTTGAAGGGCTCAAGTACGAGTACTTGAGATTACCCTTCGGACTCACATCAGCCCCTTCACACCTACAATCATACTTAGCCAAGAAAATATCACACCTTTCAACTGCCCGTAATTATGTTGATGATGTTCTCTTGGCGTCGCCAAACAGGGAAGAGCATTTGGGTTTGCTCAAGCAGTTTTTTGATGTGTGTCGGGAGAACAAGTTGTTTTTGAAAAGGCTGAAATGCAGTTTTATGAGCTCTAAGGTTCGCTTTCTTGGTTGGGAAATTGGTCCGGATGGAGTTGAAATCCCTGATGATACTAGGGAAGTAATTCGGAAATTGAAGACCCCTGTGAATGCCAAGGAGTTGCAGAAAACTCTTGGATTCACGAATTATTTCCGTCATTTCGTTGCCAGCTATTCGGACTTAGTGGTTGAACTTTACCAATTTGTCTCCAAAAATCTCGAATGGGATATGGAGACAGTTTCCAAAAGGTTCGCTTCTTTGAAGCAAGCCTTGTTGGAAACCAAGGTACTAAGTGTTCCACTTTCGACTGATCCCGCTACTGTATTTGTAATTGAGTCTGATGCTTCAGGAATTGCAATTGGGGGGGTATTGAAACAGTTAATCCCTGGGTCCGATGAGCTGCAAATTGTTGGTTATTACCTGCGGAGCCTTTCAATCCACGAAAAGAATTATCCAATTAGAGATAAAGAACTTTTAGCCGTTGTCTACTTATTAGACAAGACGGCCCATTTGATATTTGGTCATAGAATTGTGGTAAAGACTGATCACCAATCCTTGTCTGTGTTGCTTAAAGGAAATAAGGAAGCTGAAAATGACAGGGTTAAAAGATGGATTACTAAACTCGCTGAGTTTGATATTGTGTTAGAATATGTCAAGGGTACAACAAATGAGTTAGCTGATTACCTCTCTCGTTATGTGGGGGCTTTGGAATCGGTAATCCCTGCAGTTAATTTAACTGAAGCAGAAATCAAGGCTTCGATTGAATCGGATGAGTATTTTGCGGAGATTAGTAACAGTTTAAGGTTAATTGAGGACAAGGATAATAAAGCAAGTGATAATGCCAGCGATGTCGCAGAAACGAGAATTGATGAAGAAGATGTTAATGGTGATAGACTCGATGTGAGTCAGGGTATTTTGAAGAATTTTAAATTGATTGATGGTAAATTGTTTGGACGTACCAATCAATCTCCGTGGCGCCGGGTTGTTGGGGCGCTGCGGGCCCGTAGGTTAATTGAGTATGAGCATGGCAGAATGCATGCCGGGATAACTCAATTATACCTCGGGCTATCTTCTAAGTTTTATATGCGAAATCTTATGAAGATTGTCACTGCAGTAGTTGGTGGATGTGATACTTGTTTGAGAACAAAAATACGCCAACACCATTCCCATCCTATTATGGCTGTTGATCCTCCAGGATTCACTTTCCAAAGAATTCTGATTGATATGATTACTGGATTGCCGGAATGTGGAGGATGTGATGCTATCCTTACCGTTGTTGATGATTTTTCGAAATTTTCTATTTTTATTGGATGCAACAAACAGATTGATACAATGGGTGTTGCTAAGGTGTTGTTCCATAATGTATTTGTGTATTATGGTATTCCGTGTTTTATTCGCTCTGATCGTGATATTCGTTGGGCTAATAGCATTGCCAAGGATATTTCGAAGATTATGGGATTTAAGTATCATCTCACGGCTGCTAACAACCCTCGTGGAAATGGTGTGGCAGAAGCCGCTAACAAGAAGGTAGTACAGCTCCTTCGTACTTTTGTTTCTGAAAATAAAGGTGATTGGTTGAGTTATTTGGCTGTGGCTCAGACTGCTATCAATTCATCTATTCACTCGGCTACCGGTATTTCGCCTTTCCAAGCGGTTTTTGGTCGCCAACCGTTGCTTCAATTGTCTGAACCTCAAGTTGTTGATATTGCTCATCACCTGATTAGTGAGTGGGGGAAGAGATTGAGGGCAATTCATTGGGCCGTTTCAGAACAATTATCCCTGTATCAGCACCGGATGAATATAAGTGCCAATGCAGGAGCAAGCTTTGATGATTATACAGTTGGTCAGTACGTGCTTGTGCATCGCGAAGCGTACACGAATAGTACTCGATACAAAAAAGTGACTGATGTGTATTTTGGTCCTTTTAAAGTAGTCAAGGTTATTAACAAGAATAGTTTTGAAATTGATTTACCGATATTAAACCTTAAATCAAGGGTGATTAATGCGAGGTTTTTACGTCCTTATTCGGTGCCTGAAGCTGCTTTTATTGATCTTCCCCGGACTGTTAATGAATTTAAAGCTAGAGCTTCTGAGGTTAATGGTATTTTAGGATATGATCCTGACACTAGGTCTTTTGATGTTACCTTTCGGATGGCTCGTCCTGGTCATTGCTTTACGGTCCCGGTTGATGTTTTTGTGGATAGTGTTCCACTGGGTTTACAGAAGAACCTCTATGAGTCCATTAAGGACTTCTATGGTTCTTCTAGTATTCCTATCTGTAGAAAACCGTTGTTGGGTCGTTCCTTTCAAAGTTTGAATAGAAGATCTTGACGGGGGGAATTGTTGTAGTATGGTTTGAGCTATTGGTTATAGGCAATGATACACGTGCTCATAACCATAAGCTCATAACCATTAGTATATAATTATAGTCGTCGATTATGAAAAGTTTTCAATATATATGATCTCTGGTTCTTCAGAGAGTATTACTAAATCAATCCTAACCCGTGACTAACTACATCTAGTATAGTCGCATCGTAATATAACAATTGGGTTTTGTACAGATGACTTAACGGTTAACACGGGTATCAATGTGTTGAATAGATCCCGGGTTCGAGTCTCGGATAAGACGGTTTATTTACCATGGCTGAGCAATATATAATCTGCATGTGATTATGACTCAGCCTAATAATTAGTCATTGTGCATATGATTAATCATCTAGAATGTTCTAGATGGATGTATGATTATAAATATGGGGCCTCTCCCCATAGTTTAAGTTTATATTTTGTTATTTAAATAGTTAGTTAGTTAAGAAGAATAAGAATAATAACAAGGATAGTTTGATAGTATTTGTTATTGGTAATGACTACTGTAACTAGGGTTACAAAACTTCAACACCTACAATCAAGGGGTCTGTAGGTCATATACTAGGAACCAGATCATTAGATCTCTACTAATAAATATTATAGTCGTTGCTTTCAAAATTATATTTACAGTCATTATTGGTTTAAGGTTGCTAGGTGTCGTGCTGTTTGTCCTTACTACTGTCCTTATATTTAACTCTATTATCTAAAGTGTTTGTCATTATACGTGAGTGCGTTTGTTTCGTCTTTATATATTAAAGTACTTTGTAGACCTCTAGAATTCTAACAAAGTTAACAATATATTAGTATTCCGTCGATGACTAAGCGAACCAATACATCACAGGTATGGTGGTGCGAAAAAAAAAATCGTGTTTCAGCTCGAAAGTTACAGAAATCTCAGCGACTTCTACAAAAAGAATGAAACAATTGGACGAGTTGGGAATTGAACCCAAGACCTCTCCCATGCTAAGGGAGCGCGCTACCAACTGCGCCACACGCCCAAACAAAGAGTATGCCCTCACTCAGATTTGAACTGAGGATCGCTACATTACTAGTGTAGCGCCTTACCAACTTGGCCATAAGGGCGTCCATGAATTGTGTTATATTATCGGATCATGGTTGAGTTGAGTCCTGGTTACCCCTTGGGTCGCGTGTTCGAACCCCGCTCGCGGCATTAACCACCAGGTCACGCTCAGTACGCTAACTGAGTAAGGAGTAATACCACTCTGAAGGTAAGATACAAGGGGGTTTTAGTGAGTAAAAATCTCACACTACCGGTAAGGTTGCGTCGCTGGTGTCTTTCGAAGATTTCCTCCTCCCTGGCTAAAAAAAAAATAGTGACAGGTTGCTACAAGTCAAAAACATTGCATTTTCCAACCCAAACTCCCGGGTTACCAAAAATATTGGGAGAAAACGGATACCAAATAAGTCGCCATAGCTGCGCATAATTGATCATAATAACCGTACATAAAAAGTGCGATGACCTATATAGCTCTTAGTAGTTAAATATAGGGACTTTATAAAAAAAAAAGAAACAAAGATCGTCCGAGTCGCTTAAAAAGCTAATCAAAACTTTCAAGCTTGCAGATATCTATGAACATCCAAAATTGCACCAGATTAAAAAGAATTGGACTAACCAATCCACCACGGAAGAAAGTAGTCGCAGAATAGATCGTTTTTATATCAGTCAGTCCATGATCTCCGACAAAAACAGATTTCATATTCAAATGTCCCAACAAAACTATCTAAAGTCTTCTTCAACTCACGATTCTATTATTCTTGAAATCAACACTCAACCTCATGCAATGACTTACATCCCCCAACATAATATCATTAAAAATCATATTATTCAATGGCTTCTGAAGATCAAGTTTCCACCCACTGTGAACTCTACTTCAGACCTCATTTCCGAGATTCGCTTGAAGCTGAATTTTTTGACGATGGTACACAAGAAAATAACAGAAAATACTGATGAACCAAATTATTATGACCACATAAGAACTAGGTTCCACCAACACTCCATACCGCGCCCAATCAAAGCCCTCAAAGCTTCAGATGGCGCTTTATTGACATCACAGCAAGACATGCTTCTAGAAGTAACCAATTACTATCAAAAACTCTACGATGGATCTCGTGGTTCAAAGAGCTCGGAAAATATAGAAAGGTTCATCAACGCCTCCTTTGGAGATCAGTTACCACTAACCAACACTGAATCCAACAACTTGAACAAACCAATCACCATGACAGAATTGGAATATGCCGTTACTGAATCCAATACTCAATCCGCCCCCGGGGTAGATGGTATACCATACGGCGTTTATAAGTCTCTCTTTCCTCAAATAAAACACATACTTCTAAAAGAATTTAACCAAATTCTTTCTTCAGGGGAAATTCCATTCAACTATCGAACCATAAAATTCACTCTCATACCAAAACCAAACAAAGATGTTCAAAAAGTGGAGAATTACAGGCCCATAGCATTAATCAACACAAATTTGAAACTCTTTTCCAGCATCATCAACGCCCGTTTGCTCCCGTTCTTGCAAAAAATTATCGGCCCAAATCAAGTTGGTTTCATACCTGAAAGATCCTCCTTCTCTAATATAACAATTTTCGGTGACTTGCTTTCCAGTTTAATATCCCCACAAGACAAGCCACATGTCAATCATTCTACTAACCACCGAATCATGCTTGCTGACTTTGAAAAGGCTTTTGACCAGATTTCCCATCTATACCTTAAAATATTACTTCGAAAACACAATTTTGGAAAAATGACGGAAACTATTCACGCTATCCTTACCAAAGCCCTCGGAACCATTTGCCTAAATAACATTACAGGCCCTTCTTTCCCATTAAGAAACGGAACCCTTCAGGGCAACCCACTTTCACCAACAATTTTCGCGTTAGCCCTTGAACCTTTTCTAAGAGCCATCCAAAGATTAAATAAAGGATTCAGTTACAACCATAAGATCCAACCAAACATCATCCCCAGAGTCAAATACCTTGCCTATGCAGATGATGTTACCTTATTCTTGAGAGATTATAATGACTTCAAAAACACTATGAAGATAATTCAGGCGTTCGAACAAGTCAGTGGTTCTAAATTAAACAAAAGCAAATCCAGATTAATTGTTTCATGCGATCAAATACCATTCCAGTCCGACTTCCAAATAGATATTGCTGACAATAATTATGAAATCCAATATCTAGGCGTTAAAATTGGGAATTCGTGTCAAACCTGGCCTAATACTCTCCAAAAAGACATCAGCACCAAATATTACATGACCAACATGAATTCACTACCAATATCAAGTCAAATAGTCGGATATAACACATATATCTTGTCTAAGCTATATTACCACGAGATTCATGCACCTATGCTTCCAGACCAAATAGATTTGCTAGAACAATCCATCAAAAACCAGGGGAACAAAAAACTGAAAATCTCCATGGACACTTTAAAAACAAGCCCATTGAAAGGAGGATATGGCATGGTGGATATCAAAAGCCAATTGAGCTACCGCAAGGCAAAAATCTTTCAACAACTCTTTCTCCAATCTTTAAACCCATATTGCCAGTTACTCCGATTCAAGCTCCAACTAGCAATAAACATGATCATCAAACAAAATCTATCCGAGGAAGAGCAGTCGATACAAGGATATATAAAAACCCAATACTGGTGGCGGGTAATATTGGGTGACCAGATCAATATCAAGAATAAGAGAGACAGCAGGTCCATACTCAACCAGGTTATAAATCTTCCAATGTTCACCACAGCGGAAAAATGTGCTTTTGTGGCTTGGTATAAATTATTGTCCAAACCAATATCTCAACAACAAACATTGAACCCAATGAATATCAAACACTCAGACCTTGCCAAGTCCATTCAAGACGGTATACCAACTATCTATCAAATGGAGATCCCAAAACTGGTCATGGAGTTTGAACACAAACAGGGAAGCAAGAAAAAAAGAGCCAGAATTGATAAACAAAAATTATCCACCACTTTAACCAATATCCAAGAAGTCACCCAAACGAAACAAAACTCTTTCTGGAAGAGACTCCACAAATACCAACATAATAGCCCTGGTTACTTTGAAAACATACACATATTCCACTTAGGTGCTGAACAATTTTATTACCAACATAGAAAATGTCACTATTGCGGGCTCGAAACCGTCTCTCAAGACCAACAACATGAATCACCAGAACTCCAAGTCAAGATCAAAATGACCCATTTCCTAATTCAATGCCCATTATCAACCGAGTTATGGTCAAGATTGAAAATCCCAATTCCATTAGCATGGAATAACTTAATCGCTCCCAATCATTCAGAATCAACAATCAAAAAGATCGACCGCTATCTATGCTATCAACGCAAACTCTCACGCCTAAGATATCATAACCAAATTGATTGGAACACATCAATTAACAACTTGATTTATATCATTACTACTGGGAGCTGAATAGTCGATCAAAACAAAAAAGAAAAAAAAAAATTAACAAAAACAATAACAAAAAAAACATTTTATTTAAATACTATTAATTATCACTAAAGGGTTTTTCACCATATGATATGGTTTTCCCTAACATATATAATGAGCATTAGCTTATAAGATTTTACATAGATATATATAATTATATATTTATTAATAAATCGAACTTTGAAGGAAAAAAAAAATATAATTAATTAATATATTGAATTTTGTCTTTAAAAAAAAAAAAAAAGTGGACCAAATTCGATTATCATGAGAACCACTAGAAATAGTAATAAAGCTACTCCAAACTACTCCACCGACCCTACTAATGATCCCCCAATCATTGAAACCCCGGTTTCTTTGGGCTCTTCATTGGATGTTGGCGCAACATCTGAAACCCCGATCCCGATAGCAAACATAAACAAACAAGCTAAAGATCAAGATTCCGATGAACAAATTACTGATGCAGCCGACAATACTATTAATAGTACTGTTGAAACCTTTTTAACTGCTTCAGAAGATCCTGAAGCGGACCAAAACATGGATTCCAACGCCATTTCTACCCCAACTACCTCTCCAGTAATTAATGTTTCTTCAGTTGATTGTGTTGTAGTTTTGTAACTCTAGTTACAAAAGACATTGATAACAATAATATTCAATAATATTTATTCCCTTGTTATACTTGTTTTCTATCTAAATTATATAAAGGACAAACTCAGACTATGGGGGCATGGCCCATATTTATATTAATCTCAATGTGTTCTAGAAGGTTCCATAAGCTCTAGAATGCTCCATGGAATTCTAGAAGGTTCCATAAGTTCTAGAAGGTTCCATGAACAATGACTAACCACATAACTTTGGATTGCCAACTCAACACCCTCTCTCAATTCAAAGTCTCCATACCACAGAGCCTTCTCAACTCCAAGAATTGAGGGGCAGCAAGACCTTTTGTAAACATATCAGCAATCATAACACCAGTGCTCAAGTACTCCAAATTGATAGAGCCAGATCCAATGTGGTCCCTGATAAAGTGAGTCCTGATGTCAATGTGTTTGGTGCGATGATGGAAAGCTGGATGCTTTGCCATCTCAATACACCCTTGGTTATCATCAAACATCCTCACTGGACCAGTATTGATCCCAAATTCCTTGAACACTTGCATTAGCCATAATGCTTCCTTGACTCCTTCACTTAGTGACATGTATTCAGCCTCTGCCGTAGAAAGAGCAACAGTAGCTTGCTTCTTAGATCTCCATGTGATTGCACCATTGGCATATTTGAACACAAACCCAGTAGTAGATTTTCTGTCTGACTTATCTCCAGCCCAGTCAGCATCACAGTATCCAAGAAGCTCACCGTTATCATTATTGCCAGCCTCATATCTTATTCCCAAATCTTTGGTTCCTTTCAAGTATCTTAAAACTCTCTTTGCTGCCTTATAATGCACCTCCTTTGGTTCCTTGAGGTATCTGGATAGAACACCGACGATATAGCTGATATCGCTTCTAACAGTATTAGCAGCAAACAATAATTTTCCAACCAAAGATCTGTAAGCTGTGGCATCACAATCCTCAGCACTGTTGTCCACCAAGGTGAGCTCCTGACCAGCAATAGTAGGCGTCTTATCGTGGTTGCAATTCTCCGTTCCAAATTCCTTCAACATAGAGCCAATATAGTCTTTCAAGCTCATGTTAATACCTCCATTATCTTGCGAGATATTGATACCCAAAAATTTCCTGACTATTCCCAAGTCCTTCATCTTGAAGACATTCATCAATTCACTTTTCACTTTCCTGATGGCAAAATCTGAGGTACCAGCTATCAATAAGTCGTCAACATAGAGGGCAACCATCACAAATGACTTTTCAGACTTTCTTGAGTACAAACAATATTCAGCACCGTTTCTAACAAAACCAAGAGACGACAATACACTGTGGATTCTCTCATTCCACACCAAGGGAGCTTGCTTCAATCCATATAAGCTTTTCTTCAATCTCAAAACCATTGTTTCTTTTCCCTTAACCACATACCCTTCCGGCTGTGTCATGTATAATTCTTCCTGAAGAGATCCGTTGAGGAATGCAGTTTTCACATCCATCTGATGAACTGCCATTCCATTCTTGGCAGCGATACTCAACATCAACCTGATAGATTCATAACGCACCACAGGTGAGAATGTCTCATTGTAGTCAATACCCTTCACCTGTGTGAATCCTCGAGCAACAAGTCTTCCCTTGAAGACTCCGTTATCTTTCTTTGCAAAGACCCAACGACATGTAATTGGCTTTCTTCCTTTCGGCAACTCGACCAATTCATAAGTGGAATTCTCCTTGTGAGCCGCAATTTCTTCGTCACAAGGGCGCTTCCATTCTGCACTTTCGTTGCTCTTCATGGCTTCCTTATAATTTCCAGGAACATCACTTCCACCAGCCAAAGCAGCAGCTTCACCAGCCATAAAACAAGAGGCAACATAATTCACAGGTTTGTACTCTAACAACTTGCCTTCGGCATCATCATTCAGTTCTGATTCCTCATCACAATCACTTGGCTGTTCAACATGTGGCTCGATTTCCGAAACCACCAAGTTGTCATTGCTACTACCATTAGGAACAAAAGAAGTAAGCTCTTTTGAGCTACTGTCGTTTCTGTATTTCTTCCTTTGTGGTTTCTCAATAGCAATTTCCCTCTCTGAATCTGAACTGAATGTATCAGATTCTTGTTCAACTTCTGCCAAGATCCCAAATGGATTTCTTTTAATCAAACCTGTACTTTTCTTGGGTCTAGAACCCGATGATCTTTTCCTTTTTGTAGCAGTAACCAACTTGAACTCTTCTGAAACCATCCTTGATGGGATTAACTCTCCAGTGGCATCCTCATCATCGTCTATGATTCTCATTTCCACGTCTTTGCTTGAGGAAACAGTGGACTCTCTTTCTGAATCATCCAAATCGGAAACCATTCGTTCATCATCAACCGAGATCTCACTTGCAACATCCTCTAAGTCTGGATCACTTATAACAGGGCCTGGTGCAACGCCACCAGCAAAACCCATACCACCAGAGCTGCTTACCTTAGCAATCTCGGTATCCCAATCAGTGACTCGCTTCACATCCTGATAGTAATATCTTGACTCATCAAATCTGACCTGAGTCGCCACAATAATCTTGTTGGCAGCAGGATCAAAAATTCTGTACGCACAGTGATCTCTATCATACCCGAGCATCACTCCAACCTTGGCGGTAGCATCAAATTTTCCATTTCTCAAACTGTTTGGTATAACCACATATGCAAGGGAACCAAAGCAGCGAAGATGGTCAAGGCCCGGCTTGTATCCATACCAACGACCATATGGTGTGTGGAAATTAATAACGCGGGATGGCGTCCTGTTAATCAAATAAACAGCCGTGCGGACACCTTCAGACCAAAACTGAACCGGCATAGAAGCCCCAATAATTAAAGACCTAGTTTTGTCTTGAATTGTCCGATGCATTCTTTCAGCAACACCATTTTGATAACTATGGTGTGCCACAGTTAACTCATGGGCAATACCTTTGCTTCTCATGAAATCATGCAACTTTCCTGTAACAAATTCACCACCATTATCAGTGCGGATAGTTCCCACGGTAAACTCTTTTCCCTGAGACTTGAACATTGTTTCGGTGTATGTAATAAACTCAATAATCCTGTCAGCACACTCTGACTTGTTTTTCAAACACTTGACCTCCACAAACTTGGAATACCCGTCGACAATAGTGAGAAAATATTTGCTCGAATCAATAGACCCATAATTGATTGGGCCACACACGTCCATATGCAACAATTGTAAAGGCTGTTGTGGTTTAGCACCCTTCCCGCTCTTTGGTCTTCTGGTAACCCCTTTACTTGTCAAGCAGCTTTCACATAACTGCACAGAATCTTCACTGTAAAGTTTACCTTTCACCAAATGAAACATCAGATTGAACTTGTTCATAATATTCATACTGGGATGGCCTAATCTCTGGTGCCACAACCCGCTCTTATCAACACTGTTAAATGCCACACCATCGACACTGGTGTGCAAAGCATAAAGATCACTCATAACTGGATCTTTAACAGCAACCACTTTATTTTCAGGGTGCATTTTCACCTTGTTTCCTTCAAATAATAATCTTGCACCATTCAGAGTAGCCTTGGAAACAGAAATCAAATTGGCCTTTGACCCTGGAACATAATAAGCATCCTTGATTTCGATACTGGTGTTATCACGTAACTTAAACACCGCAGACCCGATACCTTGAACCTCGAGAGAACTACCATCAATACCCGAGATCTCACCAGAAAAAGGACCAATGGTTTTAAACATCTTTCTGTCATTCAAAATATGTTGCGAGGCACCAGAGTCAAAGTACACTCTGGAGGCCCTACCATGCATTCCCATAAATGCTTACCAAGATGGTGATGGATTCTTCAGATCACCACCCATTCTCTCCTTTTTAGGAGCCTTGCAATCCTTCTTGAAATGACCGGGTTTTCCACAATTGCAGCACTTGTACTGTTTCTTAAAAGCAAACACAGGTTCCAAACCCTCAACACTGGTGGAACCAACCGATTTATCTCCAATGATTTCTCTTGTCAAATCTTGGACAAGCCCAATATCAACATTTCCAATAGTCCTGCCATTTCTAGACTCATACGCAGTCATGACTTCCCTGGAAAGAGTTGCATTAAACCCGGCTTTCTGACCCAAGCTCAAAAACAACGCACACAACACAGTGTTTCCGTCTAATTTGCCAACAGTATTCTTGAAGTGATTGAAGGCATCAATGAAATTCTCAACGTTTCCGTTGCTAGATTTCAACCACTTAGCGTCAATTAAATCTGAGATAATACCAACTGCATTTGTAACAGTCAATGTACCATAAGCATCCTTGAGAAACATAAACAAGTTTCTACCAGTACCATCAAATTCGGAAGCCTTAGTCAAAGCAGTGCCTGAGATGCTGTTGAAAATGGCTGTTGAAATAATCTCATCCATAATAGCAATCAATTGGGCAACTTCATTAGCAGTTTCCAGCCCGTCAGTTCCGGTTTCCCCATTGATCAAGTAAGCATGTAAACCAAGACCTTTCATCTTCATCTTAACACTGATCAAAGTAAACCAATCATAAAAGTTCCCGGAACCCTTCAACTTCTCATCAGCAGCGAACGAAGTGAGAGCATTTGAACTCATAACCTGTTGTAGTTTTGTAACTCTAGTTACAAAAGACATTGATAACAATAATATTCAATAATATTTATTCCCTTGTTATACTTGTTTTACTTGTTAACTATCTAAATTATATAAAGGACAAACTCAGACTATGGGGGCATGGCCCATATTTATATTAATCTCAATGGGTTCTAGAAGGTTCCATAAGCTCTAGAATGTTCCATGGAATTCTAGAAGGTTCCATAAGTTCTAGAAGGTTCCATAAGTTCTAGAAGGTTCCATAAGTTCTAAAAGGTTCCATGAGTTCTAGAAGGTTCCATAAGTTCTAGAAGGTTCCATGAACAATGACTAACCACATAACTTTGGATTGCCAACTCAACACTCCGCTTAAAAGATATTGCTTTCAAGCAAGAAGATCATTGAATCAACGGTCATTTTTTTTTTTTTTTTTTTTAAACAATACTGTTTTTTTTTTAAAGACAAAATTCAATATATTAATTAATTATATAACTATATATCTCATAAACTACTTAATGTAGTTTGAAAATTAAAGTGTTAAGGGAAAACCATTAATGGTGAAAAACCCTATTATTGTGAAAAAATGTTTTTATGCGTTTTTAAGGTTTTTAATTGTTTTATTTTTTTTTTTTTGATTTTATTTTCTTGTTTTTCCCCACCTATTTTTTTCTTCTCCGCTTAAAAGATATTGCTTTCAAGCAAGAAGATCATTGAATCAACGGCCATATGACAATTGAAATGCCTTTTGGATTTCAATCTTGATAATTTTCGTTGGAAACCTAGATATCTATCGATCGTTCTGGTTTCGTTCATGTTGGTGGCAGGGGTAATGATTGTTTGCCAGGTTAATGGGATATTCAAGTCAATTTTTTTCCAAAGTTTCTGGGCCAATGGACATTCAATAAGATGGTGCTTCATGATTTCAAATTGGATTTCCTTTGGGGCATATTGGGGTTCATCATATCTGGTTAATTTTTTGCTGCAATAGTCACAATGATTATTTACGTAATTGTGATTTTCAATGCCCAAATGAAAGATGTGAATATTTTGATATTTCCCCGGGAAATATTGGTTGAATTTTTTGAGGTTATGCCAAAAGTTATCAACTTGTTTCTGATTCACCCCAGTAATGTCCATGAGTGTTTTTGACATCTTTTTCACATCTTGTTTTTCCCGTTGTTTTTTACTTCCTTTAGTATGGTCAAAATCCTTAATTCTAATTGGAATGTGTTGTTGATATTTTTCAGGAATCCCTTTTTCAATTGAATTTTTCAAATCTTCAATTCCAATCTTCATTGGCTTCAACCTGATTGTACGTTTCTTTATACCAAGAACTTTTCTGAAATCCCAGTACGCTGTCCTTTCAGCATCTGAGAATGTGCTGCTATTCATAACTTCTAAGGAAATTGAATCATTGGTATTCTCAATGTCATCGGCTAGTTCAAGTAATACCACCCACCAATAATGAGTTTTGATATATTCATCCTTTGGTGATTTTGTTGGTGATGTTTTTTGAATGATGTTATTGATACTTGATTGGATTTTAAAACGTAATATCTGGTTATATTTAGTGTGACTATCCAAAAACAAATCCTGGAAAATTTTGGCTCTTCGGTGTTGGAGTTGAGACTTTAAATCAATCATTGAGAAACCGCCTTTGTTGTTGTGTGTCTTGAGTGTATCCAAAGAAATAGGTGTATCTTGCTTGACCAATAACTTAATCGATGTGTCAATTTGATTCAACTGATTGGGTAACAAAGGTTGGTGTAGTTCTTTGTAATAGAACTTGGATGCAATATATGTGTTGAATGCTTCTATTTTTGATTGAATCAGCAAGCTGGTCATGTTTGATAACTTGTACTTGATATGAAGGTCACACTGCAATGTTTCCGGCCAAAATGTCACTGATGGTCCAATAGTTATCCCCAAATATGTCAATTGAAAGTTTTCATCAGCAATCTCAAATGGGAATGGTGTCAAAAATGGATAGGTATCAGTTGGTATGATTAGTTGGGATTTCTTTTCATTGAGTTTGCTGCCACTGAATTTTTCAAATAGTCTAATACATTTCATTGTTTTGGAATAATCTCTTTTATCTTTGAAGAAAACTGTGATATCATCAGCAAAAGCAAGATAATGTTGACTGCTATATGCTTCAGGTATCAAATCTCCTTGGTAACTATGGCCTCTGGTATTCTGTTTGATAGATCGTAGTAAAGGTTCTACTGCTAATGCAAATAATGAAGGGGGAAACGGATTACCTTGGAGGGTACCATTTTTTAAATTGAATAATGGGCCGGTCATGTTGTTGATGTATAAGGATCCCGTTGTCTGCTTGAGGATGTTGATGATTAACTTGGCTAATTTTTTTCCAAAATTTAAATGGGACAATAGTTGTTCCATATATTCGTGAGATATCCTATCGAACGCTTTCTCCAAATCCACAATTAGTATCAGCTTTTGTGGATTTGGTATTATATGCGTTTTATCTTTTGGATGAATTAGACTATCTAACATTTCTCTGAAAATGGTGATGTTGGAGAACGATGACCGGCCTGGAATAAAACCAGCTTGATCTTCCCCTATGATATCAGGCAAGTGCTTCAACAACCTTTTATTAATTTTACCGATGGTAACCAGGACTCAACCTAACCATGATCCCATAATATAACACAAAGCTGTTGTAGTATGGTTTGAGCTATTGGTTATAGGCAATGATACACGTGCTCATAACCATGAGCTCATAACCATTAGTATATAATTATAGTCGTCGATTATGAAAAGTTTTCAATATATATGATCTCTGGTTCTTCAGAGAGTAATACTAAATCAATCCTAACCCGTGACTAACTACATCTAGTATAGTCGCATCGTAATATAACAGAAACAAATAAGGTTGTATAGTGTAGTGGTTATCACTTTCGGTTTTGATCCGAACAACCCCGGTTCGAATCCGGGTACGACCTTTCTTGGAGGGTTGGCCGAGCGGTCTAAGGCGATCGACTCAAGAATCACATTTCTTCTTCTGTGTTAATCCAGTAGAGCAATCGATTATCGTAAGATGCGCGAGTTCGAATCTCGCATCCTTCATTTTTTGGCGGTTAACCTTTACTCTTTACCTCAGTGCGTCGTTCCTATTGGCTGTTGAGTTCAGTAAGAGAATGTGGTGGTTTACATAATCAATTTATAATCATCATAACTTACTATTTCTGGATATATCGAAATTTTGATATATTGGAAATATCAACATACAAATACAATTATATGCATAAGTAGATTGTAGTCAACTGGGATTGAGGACCATACCTTTACCTAGATGCTACTTTACAACTCATTTGGGGTTCAAAGTAGATCTAAAGCTCGGTTATTTGGAGTAGGTGCTTAGATTGGGATGGCCAAGCACAAATATACGTTTGAGTAATTCGCTGCACCAGACTATCTTTGAGAATAACTAGAAAATATCATAAGGGGCAACGAACCACTGTGCCAGAGTTATTAATTCCCTTAATTCATCATACTTCGGCCTTCTGATGACGAATCTGTTAGAATTCTACAGGTCTACAAAGTATTTTAATAAATAAAGACGAAACAAACGCACTCACGTATAATAACAAACACTTTAGATAATAAAGTTAAATATAAGGACAAACAGCACGACACCTAGCAACCTTAAACCAATAATGGCTGTAAATATAATCTTGATAGCAACGACTATAATATTTATTAGTAGAGATCTAATGATCTGTTTCCTAGTATAAGACCTACAGACCCCTTGATTGTAGGATCTCGAACTTGCGACAACAGAGCGCATTTTTATCAGAAGAGGTAACTATTGTACATAGGTGTCCGGCGTTTTTCTTGTCGGAAAAACATTATTCCACCATAGTGCACAAAATCAAACTATTGGAGCTTGCACTGTACTTAGAGCTACATTTCAACAATTAATAAATATATAATTATATATATCTATGTAAAATCTTATAAGCTAATGCTCATTATATATGTTAGGGAAAACCATATCATATGGTGAAAAACCCTTTAGTGATAATTATTAGTATTTAAATAAAATATTTTTTTGTGATTGTTTTTGTTAATTTTTTTTTTTCTTTTTTGTTTTGATCGACTATTCAGCTCCCAGTAGTAATGATATAAATCAAGTTGTTAATTGATGTGTTCCAATCAATTTGGTTATGATATCTTAGGCGTGAGAGTTTGCGTTGATAGCATAGATAGCGGTCGATCTTTTTGATTGTTGATTCTGAATGATTGGGGGCGATTAAGTTATTCCATGCTAATGGAATTGGGATTTTCAATCTTGACCATAACTCGGTTGATAATGGGCATTGAATTAGGAAATGGGTCATTTTGATCTTGACTTGGAGTTCTGGTGATTCATGTTGTTGGTCTTGAGAGACGGTTTCGAGCCCGCAATAGTGACATTTTCTATGTTGGTAAAAAAATTGTTCAGCACCTAAGTGGAATATGTGTATGTTTTCAAAGTAACCAGGGCTATTATGTTGGTATTTGTGGAGTCTCTTCCAGAAAGAGTTTTGTTTCGTTTGGGTGACTTCTTGGATATTGATTAAAGTGGTGGATAATTTATGTTTATCAATTCTGGCTCTTTTTTTCTTGCTTCCCTGTTTGTGTTCAAACTCCATGACCAGTTTTGGGATCTCCATTTGATAGATAGTTGGTATACCGTCTTGAATGGACTTGGCAAGGTCTGAGTGTTTGATATTCATTGGGTTCAATGTTTGTTGTTGAGATATTGGTTTGGACAATAATTTATACCAAGCCACAAAAGCACATTTTTCCGCTGTGGTGAACATTGGAAGATATATAACCTGGTTGAGTATGGACCTGCTGTCTCTCTTATTCTTAATATTGATCTGGTCACCCAATATTAACCGCCACCAGTATTGGGTTTTTATATATCCTTGTATCGACTGCTCTTCCTCGGATAGATTTTGTTTGATGATCATGTTTATTGCTAGTTGGAGCTTGAATCGGAGTAACTGGCAATATGGGTTTAAAGATTTGAGAAAGAGTTGTTGAAAGATTTTTGCCTTGCGGTAGCTCAATTGGCTTTTGATATCCACCATGCCATATCCTCCTTTCAATGGGCTTGTTTTTAAAGTGTCCATGGAGATTTTCAGTTTTTTGTTCACCTGGTTTTTGATGGATTGTTCTAGCAAATCTATTTGGTCTGGAAGCATAGGTGCATGAATCTCGTGGTAATATAGCTTAGACAAGATATATGTGTTATATCCGACTATTTGACTTGATATTGGTAGTGAATTCATGTTGGTCATGTAATATTTGGTGCTGATGTCTTTTTGGAGAGTAACTAACTACATCTAGTCTAGTCTCTAGTCGCATCGTAATATAACAAAAAAAACGAGGCACGGTGGCCGAGTGGTTAAGGCGAAAGATTAGAAATCTTTTGGGCTCTGCCCGCGCAGGTTCGAGTCCTGCCCGTGTCGTTTTCCTATGAGAAATGATTTTGTGGTCCCTTGGCCCAGTTGGTTAAGGCGTGGTGCTAATAAAAGTCTCATGATATTGTTACGCCAAGATCGGCGGTTCGATCCCGCCAGGGACCATTTTTTTGTTGAAATACATGTCATAATTTAAATAATTATAAGACACTTATTTTTATTTGGTTGGAAATCTGTTGCATACACCGAGAATCTTTTCTGTATGAGAAAAATATTGAAAGTTGTTAGAGATCGGGTTCGCGTAGCTCAAGATTCAATCATTGGATATAATGATAGAGATGCTTAGAAAAACATTTCTTACAATTGAGTAGATTAAGATCAGCAGAATAACCGATCCGCTTTTTTTTTCTTTTTGAGGGGGGGTTACCAACAGGGGAACTAGCTACCCTTGGCTGCTGACTCGGGTTTGAGCTCGTTGAAATCCTTGATGGTGGGTCTTGATAATTCTATATACACGATAGTAGTAACTATTGTTCGTTAAAAACTACAAAAGTAGTGGAAGTATTGTCAGTTCTAGTGAAATCACATTGCACCACCTGAGAGTAGTAGTTACACAAACCATCCAGCCCCCAGTATAACTTATAACAACTCATTATTGTTACTTGATAATGCCCCAAGATAGCTCTAACTATAACTTATCCGTCACTTCCAATGCGGCACCTACGGACGATCATACTTTCGCTCCGGTGAACTCTAGCAAGATTTTACAAGCTCCGTTGGGGCGGGTACGGAAGTTGACGCTGTGCTGCTACAGTGCATGAACAATTTCGGAGAGGGTGTGTGTTAGAATCTGGTTATATACACTAGCTCCACCTGACTACCAACATCCCAATACCGGTTACTACTTTATGTAAACCTTTATTTTATCTTTTATTTACTTTATTTATTTTATTTATGTCTTCATCGATTTCCCGATCAATTAATTATTTCTTTTATTTTAACTTTTTCTGTGCATAGAAGCGTGTGGATTCTAACAGGTTAAAAGCCTTCTTCTCTTTCTTGATATGTTGAAATGTAGCTCTAAGTACAGTGCAAGCTCCAATAGTTTGATTTTGTCTATCACTTAACTTAAGGGTACTTTATGTGATTTTGTGTACTATGGTAGAACAATGTTTTTCTGACAAGAGAAACGCCGGAAACCTATGTACAATAATTACCTCTTCTGGTAAAAGTGCGCTCTGTTGTCACAAGTTCGAGATCCCACAATCAAGGGGTCTGTAGGTCTTATACTAGGAGCCAGATCATTAGATCTCTACTAATAAATATTATAGTCGTTGCTATCAAGATTATATTTACAGCCATTATTGGTTAAGGTTGCTAGGTGTCGTGCTGTTTATCCTTACTACTGTCCTTATATTTAACTTTATTATCTAAAGTGTTTGTTATTATACGCGAGTGCGTTTGTTTCGTCTTTATATATATTAAAGTACTTTGTAGACCTGTAGAATTCTAACATTCGAAGAATATACTTCACTCAACCTCCCATTAGCTCTTGATTTCATTCGACTCTATATTGATACACTCGCCATCATATTGCCGCTGCTACAGTGTGTGGAATGGCAGAATACAAATACACATGAAACACAACAATTGGAGCTTCAGCTTCAACGTGATAAAGAAGCTGATGATTTTCAAGAACCTCCAGACAAAACTAATGGTTTCTATCGGCCCAGCTTTGATTTTTCTCTCCAGGAAGTGAGTGACCTAAGGGCAAAGGAGGAATTCCGCTTCACGAAATCTCAAATTTATAAGATCGCTGATCTTCTTGGCCCCAATGACAGTGAATGCACCCAAAACTACGACTTCAGACGCTCCCCCCCCTTTTTTTTGAGGCATTTTGTGTTCTTCTTGCGAGGTTGGCGGTTCCAAGACGTCTAAATGACATGCGTGAAATATTTGGTCGTGATAAGAGTGTTCTTTCCCGTGTAGTTATCGCATGCGCTAAGTTCATCTACAATAGGTTTCGCCATCTTTTGTTTATCGGGAATTTCGAGACAGACTTGGAGAACAGAATTCGGCAAGCTGCCCCCAGTCGACTGGTCTATGGTGACGAGGCCTATAGGGGGTCAGATATTTTGCTAAAGCCTCACAATACCGTGTCCATCGAGTGTGCTGGGAATTCACATCCTGAGATGTCCCCGGAGCAGATTGAGGTGTTCACAAGAGAGCTCATATGCCATGAGTTCTAGAAGGTTCCATGAACAATGACTAACCACATAACTTTGGATTGCCAACTCAAGAAATCTATAGTTTCTTTCTTTCATAAACTTCTGAACCTGTAAAACTTGATGTGAAGGAACGTTAAATATTGTTTCTGTGATGGTAATTTCGGTTTTGGAGAAAGCTTTCCTAAAGATGTGTGTTTGCTGGTAAGCGCTGTCACAATATATTGCTTTTCCAGGAATGGCAGATTTGATTCGTTCTTCCAACTTTACATTTTTGGCATGGGCACTATCATGAACACTTCCATTGGTTGGGCCATCCAAACTTACCACGAGGCCCTTCATGTCCACAACTACTTGGTATTTTAGTCCATTCATCCTTTTGTGCCCATTGTATGTCACAGTAGGGCAAGATTTTGGCACATAAATTGGAAGCACTGTGCCATCGAGAAATCCATACAAGTTTGGGATATACTGTTACACCCACCTAGACTCCAGCATGACATCACAAATGTTCTGACGGCTCATTTGTTGTAGTTTGTTGTAGTTTTGTAACTCTAGTTACAAAAGACATTGATAACAATAATATTCAATAATATTTATTCCCTTGTTATACTTGTTTTACTTGTTAACTATCTAAATTATATAAAGGACAAACTCAGACTATGGGGGGCATGGCCCATATTTATATTAATCTCAATGGGTTCTAGAAGGTTCCATAAGCTCTAGAATGTTCCATGGAATTCTAGAAGGTTCCATGAGTTCTAGAAGGTTCCATGAGCTCTAGAAGGTTCCATAAACAATGACTAACCACATAACTTTGGATTGCCAACTCAACAATGTTTCCTCAATTTCATTATCTCTATCACGCTTGTATTCCTCAGCTTTATTCCTTAAAATGGCTTGTTTTATAGTGGGCTCAATCACTGGGATGGAACTTTCTATGACTTTCTTCACAATCTCTTGCATTTCATCTGAATCATATTCGCTTGAAAAAGGCAGGACCATGAATGAAAGCAGACGTACTTGAAAATAGAAGCTGTTATGGTTTACTGAAATTAGTTAATAATTATTTCAATTTTTATCAAATAAAAAATTAAATTTCAGTTAAAGATAGCCCATAAAAGGTTTGTCACTTGACAAGGGAACTGGGACATTTCAGTTTAAGGCTTTTTCACATCTGGCTCGTCTAAGTGACGCGCCAGCTACCTTGTAAACATTGAATCCCGTGTATGTGAGATCTCTCCCGCAAGATAATTCCATCATGCATGACGGGAATTCATCGAATTCCGTGTTAGAATTCTACAGGTCTACAAAGTACTTCAATATATATAAAGACGAAACAAACGCACTCGCGTATAATAACAAACACTTTAGATAATAAAGTTAAATATAAGGACAGTAGTAAGGATAAACAGCACGACACCTAGCAACCTTAACCAATAATGGCTGTAAATATAATCTTGATAGCAATGACTATAATATTTATTAGTAGAGATCTAATGATCTGGCTCCTAGTATAAGACCTACAGACCCCTTGATTGTAGGATCTCGAACTTGCGACAACAGAGCGCACTTTTATCAGAAGAAGTAATTATTGTACATAGGTGTCCGACGTTTTTCTTGTCGGAAAAACATTGCTCCGCCATAGTACACAAAATCACATAAAGTACCCTTAAGTTAAGTGGTAGACAAAATCAAACTATTAGAGCTTGCACTTTACTTAAAGCTACATTTCAACATTCAGGTGATACTCCAGCGCGTCGGATCTCGTAATTTTGCTTTACAAATCGAAGTATGTGCTTAACTGTCTATTTATGCAGAAGTATGCTCCTATCATGCGAAATAGAAAATTTTGTTATCTCGAAGTGCAAAAAAATCAAACTCCCTAATGTTTTTGTAGTTTGCTACGAAAAATACCGGGATTCGGTATAAAGCATTTTTTACTACTGGTTGGTACGAATAAAAAATTGAAGCAATGCAAAATCCATAAAGATTGTAGTTGTCAAAAAACACCGAACCTGGGACTCGAACCCAGAATCTCCTGATTAGAAGTCAGACGCCCTAACCAATTAGGCTAGCCCGGCTTTGCTTAAATTGTTATATTACGATGCGACTATACTAGATGTAGTTAGTCACGGGTTAGGATTGATTTAGTAATACTCTCTGAAGAACCAGAGATCATATATATTGAAAACTTTTCATAATCGACGACTATAATTATATACTAATGGTTATGAGCTTATGGTTATGAGCACGTGTATCATTGCCTATAACCAATAGCTCAAACCATACTACAACATAAATGTTGTTATATTATCGGATCATGGTTGAGTTGAGTCCTGGTTACCAACGGAACTGGGAGCTGAATAGTCGATCAAAACAAAAAAAGAAAAAAAAAAATAACAAAAACAATAACAAAAAAAAACATTTTATTTAAATACTAATAATTATCACTAAAGGGTTTTTCACCATAGGATATGGTTTTCCCTAACATATATAATGAGCATTAGCTTATAAGATTTTACATAGATATATATAATTATATTTTTATTAATAAATCGAACTTTGAAGGAAAAAAAAAAAAACGAAGATGTGAACAAGATGTCAAAAACACTCATGGACATTACTGGGGTGAATCAGAAACAAGTTGATAACTTTTGGCATAACCTCAAAAAATTCAACCAATATTTCCCGGGGAAATATCAAAATATTCACATCTTTCATTTGGGCATTGAAAATCACAATTACGTAAATAATCATTGTGACTATTGCAGCAAAAAATTAACCAGATATGATGAACCCCAATATGCCCCAAAGGAAATCCAATTTGAAATCATGAAGCACCATCTTATTGAATGTCCATTGGCCCAGAAACTTTGGAAAAAAATTGACTTGAATATCCCATTAACCTGGCAAACAATCATTACCCCTGCCACCAAAATGAACGAAACCAGAACGATCGATAGATATCTAGGTTTCCAACGAAAATTATCAAGATTGAAATCCAAAAGGCATTTCAATTGTCATATGGCCGTTGATTCAATGATCTTCTTGCTTGAATGCAATATCTTTTAAGCGGAGAAGAAAAAATAGGTGGGGAATGTTGAGTTGGCAATCCAAAGTTATGTGGTTAGTCATTGTTCATGGAACCTTCTAGAACTCATGGGACCTTCTAGAACTTATGGAACCTTCTAGAACTCATGGAGCCTTCTAGAGCTTATGGAACCTTCTAGAACCCATTGAGATTAATATAAATATGGGCCATGCCCCCCATAGTCTGAGTTTGTCCTTTATATAATTTAGATAGTTAACAAGTAAAACAAGTATAACAAGGGAATAAATATTATTGAATATTAGTGTTATCAATGTCTTTTGTAACTAGAGTTACAAAACTACAACAGGTTATGAGTTCAAATGCTCTCACTTCGTTCGCTGCTGATGAGAAGTTGAAGGGTTCCGGGAACTTTTATGATTGGTTTACTTTGATCAGTGTTAAGATGAAGATGAAAGGTCTTGGTTTACATGCTTACTTGATCAATGGCGAAACCGGAACCGACGGGCTGGAAACTGCTAATGAAGTTGCCCAATTGATTGCTACTATGGATGAGATTATTTCAACAGCCATTTTCAACAGCATCTCAGGCGCTGCTTTGACTAAGGCTTCCGAATTTGATGGTACTGGTAGAAAATTGTTTATGTTTCTCAAGGATGCTTATGGTACATTGACTGTTACAAATGCTGTTGGTATTATCTCAGATTTAATTGACGCTAAGTGGTTGAAATCTAGCAACGGAAACGTTGAGAATTTCATTGATGCCTTCAATCATTTCAAGAATACTGTTGGCAAATTAGACGGAAACACTGTGTTGTGTGCGTTGTTTTTGAGCTTGGGTCAGAAAGCCGGGTTTAATGCAACTCTTTCCAGGGAAGTCATGACTGCGTATGAGTCTAGAAATGGCAGGACTATTGGAAATGTTGATATTGGGCTTGTCCAAGATTTGACAAGAGAAATCATTGGAGATAAATCGGTTGGTTCCACCAGTGTTGAGGGTTTGGAACCTGTGTTTGCTTTTAAGAAACAGTACAAGTGCTGCAATTGTGGAAAACCCGGTCATTTCAAGAAGGATTGCAAGGCTCCTAAAAAGGAGAGAATGGGTGGTGATCTGAAGAATCCATCACCATCTTGGTAAGCATTTATGGGAATGCATGGTAGGGCCTCCAGAGTGTACTTTGACTCTGGTGCCTCGCAACATATTTTGAATGACAGAAAGATGTTTAAAACCATTGGTCCTTTTTCTGGTGAGATCTCGGGTATTGATGGTAGTTCTCTCGAGGTTCAAGGTATCGGGTCTGCGGTGTTTAAGTTACGTGATAACACCAGTATCGAAATCAAGGATGCTTATTATGTTCCAGGGTCAAAGGCCAATTTGATTTCTGTTTCCAAGGCTACTCTGAATGGTGCAAGATTATTATTTGAAGGAAACAAGGTGAAAATGCACCCTGAAAATAAAGTGGTTGCTGTTAAAGATCCAGTTATGAGTGATCTTTATGCTTTGCACACCAGTGTCGATGGTGTGGCATTTAACAGTGTTGATAAGAGCGGGTTGTGGCACCAGAGATTAGGCCATCCCAGTATGAATATTATGAACAAGTTCAATCTGATGTTTCATTTGGTGAAAGGTAAACTTTACAGTGAAGATTCTGTGCAGTTATGTGAAAGCTGCTTGACAAGTAAAGGGGTTACCAGAAGACCAAAGAGCGGGAAGGGTGCTAAACCACAACAGCCTTTACAATTGTTGCATATGGACGTGTGTGGCCCAATCAATTATGGGTCTATTGATTCGAGCAAATATTTTCTCACTATTGTCGACGGGTATTCCAAGTTTGTGGAGGTCAAGTGTTTGAAAAACAAGTCAGAGTGTGCTGACAGGATTATTGAGTTTATTACATACACCGAAACAATGTTCAAGTCTCAGGGAAAAGAGTTTACCGTGGGAACTATCCGCACTGATAATGGTGGTGAATTTGTTACAGGAAAGTTGCATGATTTCATGAGAAGCAAAGGTATTGCCCATGAGTTGACTGTGCCACACCATAGTTATCAAAATGGTGTTGCTGAAAGAATGCATCGGACAATTCAAGACAAAACTAGGTCTTTAATTATTGGGGCTTCTATGCCGGTTCAGTTTTGGTCTGAAGGTGTCCGCACGGCTGTTTATTTGATTAACAGGACGCCATCCCGCGTTATTAATTTCCACACACCATATGGTCGTTGGTATGGATACAAGCCGGGCCTTGACCATCTTCGCTGCTTTGGTTCCCTTGCATATGTGGTTATACCAAACAGTTTGAGAAATGGAAAATTTGATGCTACCGCCAAGGTTGGAGTGATGCTCGGGTATGATAGAGATCACTGTGCGTACAGAATTTTTGATCCTGCTGCCAACAAGATTATTGTGGCGACTCAGGTCAGATTTGATGAGTCAAGATATTACTATCAGGATGTGAAGCGAGTCACTGATGTGGATACCGAGATTGCTAAGGTAAGCAGCTCTGGTGGTATGGGTTTTGCTGGTGGCGTTGCACCAGGCCCTGTTATAAGTGATCCAGACTTAGAGGATGTTGCAAGTGAGATCTCTGTTGATGATGAACGAATGGTTTCCGATTTGGATGATTCAGAAAGAGAGTCCACTGTTTCCTCAAGCAAAGACGTGGAAATGAGAATCATAGACGATGATGAGGATGCCACTGGAGAGTTAATCCCATCAAGGATGGTTTCAGAAGAGTTCAAGTTGGTTACTGCTACAAAAAGGAAAAGATCATCGGGTTCTAGGCCCAAGAAAAGTACAGGTTTGATTAAAAGAAATCCATTTGGGATCTTGGCAGAAGTTGAACAAGAATCTGATACATTCAGTTCAGATTCAGAGAGGGAAATTGCTATTGAGAAACCACAAAGGAAGAAATACAGAAACGACAGTAGCTCAAAAGAGCTTACTTCTTTTGTTCCTAATGGTAGTAGCAATGACAACTTGGTGGTTTCGGAAATTGAGCCACATGTTGAACAGCCAAGTGATTGTGATGAGGAATCAGAACTGAATGATGATGCCGAAGGCAAGTTGTTAGAGTACAAACCTGTGAATTATGTTGCCTCTTGTTTTATGGCTGGTGAAGCTGCTGCTTTGGCTGGTGGAAGTGATGTTCCTGGAAATTATAAGGAAGCCATGAAGAGCAACGAAAGTGCAGAATGGAAGCGCGCTTGTGACGAAGAAATTGCGGCTCACAAGGAGAATTCCACTTATGAATTGGTCGAGTTGCCGAAAGGAAGAAAGCCAATTACATGTCGTTGGGTCTTTGCAAAGAAAGATAACGGAGTCTTCAAGGGAAGACTTGTTGCTCGAGGATTCACACAGGTGAAGGGTATTGACTACAATGAGACATTCTCACCTGTGGTGCGTTATGAATCTATCAGGTTGATGTTGAGTATCGCTGCCAAGAATGGAATGGCAGTTCATCAGATGGATGTGAAAACTGCATTCCTCAACGGATCTCTTCAGGAAGAATTATACATGACACAGCCGGAAGGGTATGTGGTTAAGGGAAAAGAAACAATGGTTTTGAGATTGAAGAAAAGCTTATATGGATTGAAGCAAGCTCCCTTGGTGTGGAATGAGAGAATCCACAGTGTATTGTCGTCTCTTGGTTTTGTTAGAAACGGTGCTGAATATTGTTTGTACTCAAGAAAGTCTGAAAAGTCATTTGTGATGGTTGCCCTCTATGTTGACGACTTATTGATAGCTGGTACCTCAGATTTTGCCATCAGGAAAGTGAAAAGTGAATTGATGAATGTCTTCAAGATGAAGGACTTGGGAATAGTCAGGAAATTTTTGGGTATCAATATCTCGCAAGATAATGGAGGTATTAACATGAGCTTGAAAGACTATATTGGCTCTATGTTGAAGGAATTTGGAACGGAGAATTGCAACCACGATAAGACGCCTACTATTGCTGGTCAGGAGCTCACCTTGGTGGACAACAGTGCTGAGGATTGTGATGCCACAGCTTACAGATCTTTGGTTGGAAAATTATTGTTTGCTGCTAATACTGTTAGAAGCGATATCAGCTATATCGTCGGTGTTCTATCCAGATACCTCAAGGAACCAAAGGAGGTGCATTATAAGGCAGCAAAGAGAGTTTTAAGATACTTGAAAGGAACCAAAGATTTGGGAATAAGATATGAGGCTGGCAATAATGATAACGGTGAGCTTCTTGGATACTGTGATGCTGACTGGGCTGGAGATAAGTCAGACAGAAAATCTACTACTGGGTTTGTGTTCAAATATGCCAATGGTGCAATCACATGGAGATCTAAGAAGCAAGCTACTGTTGCTCTTTCTACGGCAGAGGCTGAATACATGTCACTAAGTGAAGGAGTCAAGGAAGCATTATGGCTAATGCAAGTGTTCAAGGAATTTGGGATCAATACTGGTCCAGTGAGGATGTTTGATGATAACCAAGGGTGTATTGAGATGGCAAAGCATCCAGCTTTCCATCATCGCACCAAACACATTGACATCAGGACTCACTTTATCAGGGACCACATTGGATCTGGCTCTATCAATTTGGAGTACTTGAGCACTGGTGTTATGATTGCTGATATGTTTACAAAAGGTCTTGCTGCCCCTCAATTCTTGGAGTTGAGAAGGCTCTGTGGTATGGAGACTTTGAATTGAGAGAGGGTGTTGAGTTGGCAATCCAAAGTTATGTGGTTAGTCATTGTTCATGGAACCTTCTAGAACTTATGGAACCTTCTAGAATTCCATGGAACATTCTAGAGCTTATGGAACCTTCTAGAACCCATTGAGATTAATATAAATATGGGCCATGCCCCCCATAGTCTGAGTTTGTCCTTTATATAATTTAGATAGTTAACAAGTAAAACAAGTATAACAAGGGAATAAATATTATTGAATATTAGTGTTATCAATGTCTTTTGTAACTAGAGTTACAAAACTACAACAAATAGGGTTAGCATACCTTTAGTTCAAGATAAGCTCAGGAATTAGCAGTTATGACGGAGCTTCCTAGCTCTAATCACTCTTAGCCATTGTAAGAAGTAAGTTACTTGAACTAATATGATCGATGGATGATGTCGGGAACTCTCTCCAGTGACCTCTTCCAGTCCGTACTCGGTCAATCCATCGTCCTGCTAGTTATTCCATTAACTCGCTTTCTCCTAACGATACAGTTCACAATCAATATTTTCGTAACGTCAATGATCAAATACATTTTTTGGCTTCTCTAAGTGATTCAATAGTGTGATGTATCTAATCAAGTACCTTGTTCATTTCATTAGGACATTGTTCATTTCATTAGTGCATTTACCGCATCTGGTTAACACTTCTCAGCCTTCAATTCTTTAATTTTCAAAACTGGATATATCATCAAAACCCTTATCCTGTCAATTGACAACGATAGAGCTTCTTGGCTCAACCTTATCCCTTTCAGTCGAAATGTTCAAAAGCATGCCCTAGTTCATACTCTTCTGGCCTTATTCACTCCAATGCGATTCCACGATATATTACATCGCTCACGCACAATCCCTGTTCGACCTTAGGGTTGTATACCTCTTATACAACTTTGACAACGATTATGACACTGCCTTAATCCTGTTACCAATATCAGCTTCTTGTCACTTTATACGCGATCCTCGCTTAACTCCGGAGCTATTCCAATTACCCCTTTGGAATTATTAGCATTCCGATTCGATACCAGCTATCCTTTTTTTTTTTTCGTAACATGGTAATCAAATAGGACTCTTCATTCTTCGGTTTGGAGATTCCAAGCAACCCGAGTAATGACTCTCCATGGTCGAGCTCTATTTCGATTATCGAAATACCCATGACCCAAGGGAGGTTGCCAACCAAGCCGGAAACGATAATTTACATAGCTTTCTCCTAATCTGTTCTCGCGAATAGTTGAGACTGATACATCCTTCTGTGGTTTGCATTGTTCACACAACTTGTGGACTTACCCTTATCAACCGCAGATTAACTCTTTCCTGTAAACTCTGTGTTGAAAGTTCCAATGCTCCAATGTGTCAAGGTAATGTTGTACTGTGGCCTTTCGAAGTAACGAAACCGTTGTTTTATTACTATCATTGTCACCCCACAGAACCAATGATCTCCGTTACCACACAAATAACAAGAACACTGGAGACCAACTTATCAGACGAGTATCCCCACAGGAAAGGCTTTAATCGCTCGTTTAATTTCCACGGATGCATCAATCTCAATCAATTGTTCGTAACAACATTTAGTAAGACTGTCGATATGACAGAACCTTCCTTTGCAACATGAACAACACAATTTGTTAAACGTCTCTAGCTTCGGCACCAGTTGCCTTGGTCATCGTAAAAGTTTCCTTTCTCCAATCTTCCATACATCTGTAAGGATCATTCCTTCGATCCAAAATCAAATAGCGACTTTCCACGTCATCGCTTCGTATCACCTTTTAGTGACTACTATAATTTCAACTCAACAATCTCTAAGCGATGCTATTATCTCATCGCTCCATAGTTACCAGCTTTCCGTAACCGATACAACTTTGGGACTTCTATCTCCCAATTCCGTTGTCACCCATATATTAATTCCGTTCCAGCACTAGAATACCAGAATTAACAAATAATGAGTATACCACCAAACAAACCAATCTTCGGCGTAAGGATTCTAAGATCGTAACCTTTTCTAACTATTTGGTTCTTGACCTAGGCTCCTCAATAATCACCAATATTTTATAGGAGAGGAATAAAATCCTTCCCAAACATAACTAGTCGGCTCTTGATCCTGACTCAGAAATGTGGCTTAACAATAAGCAAAAAAAAATAAACATCAAAAATAAACAATACAAACAAAACAACACGTCGTCGTCTTGTGGGAGTGGTTAGTGGCTATTTGTTCCGATCTCAACCACTCCATAAGCAGGGTCATTTTGACACCTATAACGTGATCCTAATCGATCATAAAACCAAACACTCGTTTTCCTCAACGGTGTGAAATACGCAGGGCCACCGTGGCCCTGAGGTAACAAAATCCAGTCACGAAGGAGGCAGACAATGGTTCTCTTTTTGCCCGTTAAAATACACAAGGCCACCAAAGTTCCTCATGTGACAAGTCAAAAACAAAAGTTACAACGTTCTCGTATAACGATGTAATGTAGCAGGGCATCCACAGCACCTGGGGTGACAACCGTCACAAAACAAAGATAGTTACGTCGTTCTCTTATAACGACGTAAAACAGACAGGGCTTCCAAAGCGCCTGGGGTGACAGCAGTCACAAACAAAAATAATTTCATCGTTCTCTTATAACGAAGTAAAACAGACAGGGCTTCCACAGCACCTGTGGTGACAACAGTCACAAACAAAAATAATTTCATCGTTCACATATAACAATGTAAAGCAGTCAGGGAATTCGCGTCACCTGGCGTGGCGTTAAATCTTCAACACACTCAAGACAAACACATATGACAAACACATATGACGTCTTTTCTGACGAAGTAACCAAGACAGAGTCCTGCAGGTATATGAGGTAACTGTAATCATATTCGCATTATCGCATCCGACCTAGCGAAGTAAGATAGTCATGGTCGGAAAGATACTTCATATAACACAACGGTGGGTACATCCATTATGCCGTGGTGAGAAAAGGGTGAGTGACAAATTGTTCAACTCAGTTGCACTGAGATGACACGTAGCTTCGCTTCCATGACTTTCGCTAGCATAATGCAGCCAAGCTTAAGCTTGATCTCTTCGAAACAGTACCCACGTCTTCTCCAGGAACAGCATTATACACCAATTCCACTGCAACCGTGCGCCTGTCTCTGGTTTGGTATTGTCAGCTCCTGAACCTTATGACGGATTCCAGCGCATCACTTTCACGACACCTTGGACATTCCGAACATGATGGCCCACTCAAGGGTTCTCCTAGTTCGCTCTTCAGGACGTTTCATAAATAAACCTTATTATTTCTGACCATTCACAGAACGACTATTCTCGGAAGAGTATTGCTTTGTCCCGTTTAGCATGTTTGTGCAACATTGATAGTTCGTAAAACTTCCATTATTCGGTCGAGTAAGCAACTAACCCCACGGTGAAACGTAGCAATCACTCCATGTCAACTTGTGATAGCACACGTCGACTTCAATAATTCACCGGAAGCTCTTCTGCCATACTCCACTTAAGATCCCGAGTTAACCAACTAGGCTTCGCGGGGCACCAAGAATGAGGTGTCCTTAAACCTAGTGGTGCTACCAAATGTTACAATCAGTGTGCAAGGGCACACTAGATTCTGGAATCAAGTGGAGATTACAGGCAGTATTTTATATCCAAAGAGACTTGTCCTTCCTAAACTAAATCAAGGTCAAAACTAAAGGAATGTTGAATCCTTAAATAAAGTAAATGGTTAAAACTAATAATGGGGTGTTGGACCCGTTCTCGCAATAAAAGACTAAAAGATAAGGGGTGGAACATAAGGTGATACCTTGATAAGGTAATACCTCGATGAGGTAATGCCGATCATGGGTTCCGTATGGTACCATACCGATTTTTTTTTTTAAAGACAAAATTCAATATATTAATTAATTATATAACTATATATCTCATAAACTACTTAATGTAGTTTGAAAATTAAAGTGTTAAGGGAAAACCATTAATGGTGAAAAACCCTATTATTGAGAAAAAATGTTTTTATGCGTTTTTAAGGTTTTTAATTGTTGTTTTTTTTTTTGATTTTATTTTCTTGTTTTTCCCCACCTATTTTTTCTTCTCCGCTTAAAAGATATTGCTTTCAAGCAAGAAGATCATTGAATCAACGGCCATATGACAATTGAAATGCCTTTTGGATTTCAATCTTGATAATTTTCGTTGGAAACCTAGATATCTATCGATCATTCTGGTTTCGTTCATGTTGGTGGCAGGGGTAATGATTGTTTGCCAGGTTAATGGGATATTCAAGTCAGTTTTTTTCCAAAGTTTCTGGGCCAATGGACATTCAATAAGATGGTGCTTCATGATTTCAAATTGGATTTCCTTTGGGGCATATTGGGGTTCATCATATCTGGTTAATTTTTTGCTGCAATAGTCACAATGATTATTTACGTAATTGTGATTTTCAATGCCCAAATGAAAGATGTGAATATTTTGATATTTCCCCGGGAAATGTTGGTTGAATTTTTTGAGGTTATGCCAAAAGTTATCAACTTGTTTCTGATTCACCCCAGTAATATCCATGAGTGTTTTTGACATCTTGTCCACATCTTGTTTTTCCCGTTGTTTTTTACTTCCTTTAGTATGGTCAAAATCCTTAATTCTAATTGGAATGTGTTGTTGATATTTTTCAGGAATCCCTTTTTCAATTGAATTTTTCAAATCTTCAATTCCAATCTTCATTGGCTTCAACCTGATTGTACGTTTCTTTATACCAAGAACTTTTCTGAAATCCCAGTACGCTGTCCTTTCAGCATCTGAGAATGTGCTGCTATTCATAACTTCCAAGGAAATTGAATCATTGGTATTCTCAATGTCATCCGCTAGTTCAAGTAATACCACCCACCAATAATGAGTTTTGATATAATCTTCCTTTGGTGATTTTGTTGGTGATGTTTTTTGAATGATGTTGTTGATACTTGATTGAATTTTGAAACGTAATATCTGGTTATATTTAGTGTGACTATCCAAAAACAAATCCTGGAAAATTTTAGCTCTTCGGTGTTGGAGTTGAGACTTTAAATCAATCATTGAGAAACCGCCTTTGTTGTTGTGTGTCTTGAGTGTGTCCAAAGAAATAGGTGTATCTTGCTTGACCAATAATTTAATCGATGTGTCAATTTGATTCAACTGATTGGGTAACAAAGGTTGGTGTAGTTCTTTGTAATAGAACTTGGATGCAATATATGTGTTGAATGCTTCTATTTTTGATTGAATCAGCAAGCTGGTCATGTTTGATAACTTGTACTTGATATAGAGGTCACGCTGCAATGTTTCCGGCCAAAATGTCACTGATGGCCCAATAGTTATCCCCAAATATGTCAATTGAAAGTTTTCATCAGCAATCTCAAATGGGAATGGTGTCAAAAATGGATAAGTATCAGTTGGTATGATTAGTTGGGATTTCTTTTCATTGAGTTTGCTGCCACTGAATTTTTCAAATAGTCTAATACATTTCATTGTTTTGGAATAATCTCTTTTATCTTTGAGGAAAACTGTGATATCATCAGCAAAAGCAAGATAATGTTGACTGCTATATGCTTCAGGTATCAAATCTCCTTGGTAACTATGGCCTCTGGTATTCTGTTTGATAGATCGTAGTAAAGGTTCTACTGCTAATGCAAATAATGAAGGGGAAAACGGATTACCTTGGAGGGTACCATTTTTTAAATTGAATAATGGGCCGGTCATGTTGTTGATGTATAAGGATCCCGTTGTCTGCTTGAGGATGTTGATGATTAACTTGGCTAATTTTTTTCCAAAATTTAAATGGGACAATAGTTGTTCCATATATTCGTGAGATATCCTATCGAACGCTTTCTCCAAATCCACAATTAGTATCAGCTTTTGTGGATTTGGTATTATATGCGTTTTATCTTTTGGATGAATTAGACTATCTAACATTTCTCTGAAAATGGTGATGTTGGAGAACGATGACCGGCCTGGAATAAAACCAGCTTGATCTTCCCCTATGATATCAGGCAAGTGCTTCAACAACCTATTATTAATTATTGTGGATAATAATCGAAGATTAGTGTTGATAAGGGCTATCGGCCTATAGTTTCCAATGTTTTCTTTTGACTTTCCAGGCTTTGGTATGATGTTAAAGAGTATAGTTCGGTAGTGGAATGGTAAATTTCCTTCAGTTAGAATGTGGTTAAATTCTTGAAGAAGGATGTGTTTGATTTGGGGAAATAATTCCTTATAAAATTTGTATGGGATTCCATCTATGCCCGGTGTGGACTTCAAATTTGCCGAATCAATTGCCAGTTTGAGTTCTTCCATTGTTATGGAGGAATCCATTTTTCTCTTCTCTTCAGGAGATATTCCTTGGGTTGGAATCACGTCCTGAAGATATTTATGTATTTTTTTTGTGTCCTTTGTTCCTCTGGTTCCATCAAACAAGTCCATATAATATTCAGTTGCTATTTTCATTATCTCTTCATGAGATTGAACTAGTGTCCCTTCTACATCTTTTAGCTGTTTTATTGGGCGTTGTTCTTGATATTGGTGGAAAACTTGGTTAATATGTTGATAATATTCCGTCACTTTATCAAGTTCAGGCACTTTCACTTTTTTCAACATGTGTTTGAGTTTTTCTGCTTTGCATTTAATATCAATTATTAATTCATCGGTTCCTTGGATATCTTCATTTATAGATTGGTGCCTGAGAACATTAATGATTCTATCGGTTAATCTATATCTCTTCATATTATAGTAAGCCTTGGATGAAGTTAAAGTCAACTCCACTGTAACTGAATCATGTGTGGATCTTTTCCCAAAATGATTTGTTTGTGTCATATTCCATTTGTTTTCTTTGTTTTTAAGAAGCTCCCAGTGATATAGAACCTATCCAATCTCCGGCTTTTCCCTAATTCTGATGCTTTATTAGTGAATGTTTTCTTGATGTTATGTTTGATTGAATTGAATGAGTCCTTCAAGTTCAACAAAGTAATGAGATTAGTTAAGGATTCAGCAACTGAGTCTTCACGGCTTCTATAATTTAGGGAGTCCGAACGATCAATAAAATTATTAAAATCACCAGCTAACATGATGTTGATTGTCTTTCCTGGGAATCTAGTTTGAAGATTCTGATGTTGGGCAAGTAAACTGAGTTTGAGCTGATCATGGATCTGATTTTGCTTTTGGTATTGATTTGGATTATACAAGTTTATAATCCAGAGTGCTTGGTTATTTTCTAATTCAATTAAGACATCCGTGATGTGTTTTTGGAGTTCATGTTGGACAGTAATACCTGCTAATTTGGATCCTAACACTGGAATAGAATCATCAACAATTATTGCTGTTCTGGAACAGGTTGAATTATAGTATATGACTTTGTTATCGAACTGAAACGAAAAGTCTTCTGATAGATTTAGTTCTTGGAGCAAAGACACATTGGATTTTTGGGTGAAACTTATTACCAACTGGTCGCTGATACGACTCCGTTGTATATTTTGAGTATTGATTTTAATAATCATTATGTTTATTCATTGGAATTTTGATTTGTCTGTTTGTTTCTGGTTGCATCAGCTTCCAGAGTTGACAAATCATCATTGGTTGGTGTTAATTCTGTTTTCTCATGTACTGGAATTTCATCACCCAGTAGCATTTCATCCTGCTCATATTCTTCTGAATCCTCATATTCGTCTTTTGCATCATAGATGTATTCTCCATCATTTTCATACTCCTCATCATATTCTTCGTCATTATCATTATCAGGTTCTGCACTTGATTCAGACAGGGTTGGCTCTTTAGAGCCAGTTTGTGCCAGTTTTGATGTCACTGATGGGTGTGGGTCTTTAATGACTAACTTAATAGATTTTGGTACAAATGGTTTTGGTGCTGAAGGCTTGGTGGTGTTAATTTTGGTCAAAATTGGGGTAGAGATTGGGGTAGATTTTGGGGTAGATTTTGGGGTAGATTTTGGAGTAGAAGCTGGGGTAGAAGTTGGGTTGGACAAGGTTTGATTAGATTTTGGGGTAATTGGATGGGATCTAAACACATTCAACTTAATTCCTGGTTTTGCTGACTCTTGCTTGGTTTCAGCTGGTTTCTCCCTTTGAAGGATTTTCTTTGGTTTGACGGATGCCTTCTTTTTGGAGGCCTTTCTAACTTGATTAACCGGAGGAGGGGTGATTTGATGCTTTCTGTTGATAGCTGGTGTGGTAGTTTGAATATTTTCATAATCATCATCTCTTTCTTTGGATATTAATCCCAATTGGTGGAATGGATTCTTCCATAAATTGCTCAGTTCATTTTGTGGTGGTTTTGACTGTCTGGATCTAGATGAACCATGAACCATGGTGAACTCGGTAGAAGGAACTTCAATCACTGGTGGTTGATTTTGCTTCTGTTTGGGGTTCTCATGACGATCATCTGTAACATTTTTCTTTGGCCGCTTAAAGTAACAGTCTTTAGCTACATGGCTAGGCTTTTTGCAAATCGCGCAAGATGCTTGCTTGCAATTGTATCTGGTGTGTTCTCTTGAACCACAATTGATACAGTGTAAGCATTTAGTAATAACTTTAGAAACAATGTTGTCTTGGTGAATAACCGGGATTTGTTTTCCTGGTTCCATTTCCAAGTAACCATAAATGTAACGATTTTTAAGCTCCTCGTTAGGTCTTTTAGTCATGTCACTTTTAATCACTGAGAATGATGTTGGTTCAATTTGGGCTAGGTCAAGCGCTTGCTTGATGGTAGCATCGACAAAATAGTCGGGGGTTGTTTCCAAGGCTGTTATCTCAATCAATTGGATTTCTTTATCATTCTTATTGATATTGATGCGTGGCTTGTAAGTGGATTGTTCAATGTCAACACTTAAATGGCTAGTGACAAAATCAATAAATGCATCACGTAACTTTTCATTCTTAGTTTGTAATTGACCTTTCAATATTGGGATAAGTGAGGATTTGAGACAAATAGTTTCATTTGAAATAAACAAGTAGTTTTGAGCTTCAATTAAAGCTTTCTTGATGAAGTTGATATCATCATTATCATTCAAATCAGTTTCAATGTTGGTTAATTTAACATCGATTAATTTTTGGAAGGCATCCTTTATTGAACTCAAATGATCATCAAGTTCATACTTCCGGTAGACTTCAGGTGGGATAATAAATGACATCATGATTTTTTGTTTATCTTGATGGCTCATAATAAATTTAATGTAATCCTCCTCTGCAATATTAGATTGTTTCAATCTTGAGAATTCATTAATTAAATGGGAATTTGTATAAAATTTGAAAAACTTTTCAATGGTGTAGATTTTAACAAATTCTTGATATTTCTCTTCAACATTTTCCACTTTTTGTGTGTCAAATCCGAAAAGTGATCCCCTCATGCCCTTTTCCTTAATAGCATATTCAAGGACATCTTGGTGTTCGAACTTGATTGATTTGAGATATTTAGCCCATTTAAAAACTCTTTCGAATTTGGCTAAAACATTTTGAAAAGTGGAGGTGGTGTTCATAATCAGAGTCCCCTGTTGGGATGCGCCTTTAGAGCCCGAGGCGATTTGGGCGTAGGATCTGCTGAAAGCAGCAACTGGGGCTGGGTTAGTTTTTTTTGGGGTTTTTTGGTTTTCAGAGTTTTTTTGGGTTTTGTTGTTTTCAATTTTTTTTGGTTTTCAGAGTTTTCAGTAACAAAATCAATAGAAACAGAAGGTTGTGAATCTCCTTGAGATTCAATGGTGGCTTGATTTGACATATGCATGTCGACGCTAGTGTCACCTGCACTATCAAGATTGCGATCGCAATCAACTGGAGAAACATTAATTTCCAGGGCTGGGCGGTGGGCAATATCAACATCAGAATCAGCATTAGAGGCCTCATTTATGGTATTAGATGGGGTTGCAAAGGTTTCAGCAGTACTTAAAAAAGTATTGTCATCTTCCTCAGTGATTTCTTCGTCTGAATGTGGTTCATTTCCGTGTTTGTTTACATTGTTTTGATCGGTTGCGTTGGGATTTGCATGATCTAAGTCAACGATAATATCAGAAGAAACCAGGGTTTCTTGAGAAGGTGGATCATTTGTTGGATCAGTGGAGTAGTTGGAAGGCTTTGGAATTTTCCAATAATTTCGATTTATATTAAATCTCATCCCAAAAAACACCAGGACTCAACCTGAGCATGATCCCATACCGATGGTAACCAGGACACAACCTAACCATGATCCCATAATATAACACAATACATCAGTTCCGTGATAGTTTAGTGGCTAGAATCCCCGCTTGTCGCGCGGGGGACCGGGGTTCAATTCCCCGTCGCGGAGTATGCCTCGCTAGCACAATCGGTAGTGCATTCGACTCTTATCCTAATTGTAATCGAAAGGTTGCGGGTTCGAGCCCCGCGTGGGGCTATGTTTTTGTCTATGCATTAAATGTTACCTAGAAAATAAAAAAGCCTACCTTTTTTTTTTCAATTATTGTTGGAGTCGCCTGTTGTACAGGGCAACGCCAGACTGTTGTACTTCACTGGAAGTACAGTGTTTTCATTTTTTATTCGTACCAACCACCGGAAATGTTCATACCAGTGGCAAAAAATAATTCATACCGACCCCCGGTATTTTTCGTACCACCGCAGCGGGATTTATTCAGACCATCTAAGAAAAATAGTTCATACTATTGCACTTTAATTATTCATACCAACAGAATACAAAATTCATACTAAATGCATAAAATTCTTATGCTTTCATTAATATTTTATCTTTGATATTATTAAACATGTTATAGGGGACCCGCAAACCCAATAAAGCCCCTTTGCAATACTCATTTACCATTTCACAGGCTCATAACCAAATTTTGGAGTGGTTTCGTCCTTCCTTAAAATTTTAAATTTTCATCAATTTGTTTTTGAGCTTTGTTGTGTCTTTATGTAATTTTTTTTATAGTTTTTACTTTTTTTTTTTTTGGTTTGTTTTCTGTATTTTGTTTTCTAATTTTTTTTCTTCATCTTTGGTATTTGTTTTCAAAAGAGCTGCTGTTGTAAACAGAGATCAATATGTCTAGAAGCATGTCTGCAGAATCCCTTGTAACTATCAAGGGAAATATTTTCTGTGGCTTCTTTCACCCTTGGAGTTAATTGCTCCTTCTTGCTCAAGTTTGATCTTTTGACTTTACTCTTACATACTGACCAGAATTCTTCTATAGCATTCAACCCTGGAGAATAAGGAGGTAAAAACACAAGTTCCAAGCCACTCAGTGCCACTAGTAACTGAAGATCACGTCGTTTATGAATGGCAGCATTATCAAGGATCAAATATTTCATACCTTTGAGCTCCTCGGTATTTTCTATTTGCTGGATCACTGACTTTACAAAACTGTAGAAGTGATTAGCTGTAGTACCTTTACTCACTTTGTCAATGGTTGTTTCTGAATCAAGTTTTTTCTTCTTATTGGATGTAGCCACTGGAGTTCTGACCTTTAATTCAATACAACCTTTGACAGAAATTGCCCCAATGAACGAAATATTAAGCCCTCTGGTTACGGGAACAGTAAGAACTGCTTTTTCACCCACAGCAGACCATCCATACTCACGCCGCATACTGATATTGAAACCTGCTTCGTCGATGAAAATACAGTTTTGACTAAAGTCGAGCTTGTCTTTATACTTCTCTGCCCACTCGAGTCTCTGTTTCTTCAATTCCTCCAGACTTCTTCTCAAAGCCCATTTAGAAATACGTTTGAGACTTAGCTTACAGACCTTGGTTACAAAGTTATAGATTGTTGTAGCCTTGGCTCTTACATTGGTGAAGGCTTTCTTGAGTCTCTCCAACATAAAATCGAGAGTCACTGTAGCATCTTCCTTTATCAATTTTTGAAGGAATTCCTTATGTTCATCAGTGAGAAGGGGTTTACGACCTCTTTTCTTTATTGGCTTCGAGATACCATTTAGTTCATTGACAAGTATTTTGTTCCACTTTCTTTTCCATGTGTAAGCAGTTTGCAAAGGTATATCTTCTAATTTTGCAGCCTTGTAAGCTGATACACCTTCTTCCATGACCAAGTGCCAAAATCTTTGTTTGACAGCTTGATTATAATACCGGTACGAACCTCTATATCTTCGTTCTTTCATTTCAATTTCCATCTCGGCATTTTCTTCTTCGAAAATAGGATCAATTTCCATGATATCCATGATACCTGGTTTTTCAAAATGCTTATAGTCACTGTAACTAAAGGAAGCTTCAACTGGTGCTATTTCAGACTCTAAAGTCATTTCACTGGGTTCAGCATAGAATCTATTACCTAGGCCATCAACATACCCATCAGTTAGTAGCTTGGCTTTCAAGTCCATACTTAGTTTTGATGGTAAAATCTTATGCTTTTTTTTGTAAGTAATCTGGTGATCATATAAAGACCGAATTGAATGTCAAAAGTGGGAATTCATCATCTTAAATGGAGAACAGCTCCTACCATACATTCGTTCCCATTTCTTGAAAACCGTAATCACGTGATATTATTGATATTATTATAGATATCCGGTTTTATAGAAAGTAGCACAGAATTATGGAAAAAATGAGTATAATTTGTTTAAACTGAGTAGCTTAGAGGCTTATAGAGCCAGTCACATAAAAAAAAGAAAGGAATTAATATGAATTTTATATACTGTTGGTATGAATAATTGAAGTGCAATAGTATGAACTATTTTTCTTAGATGGTTTGAATAAATCCCGCTGCGGTGGTACGAAAAATACCGGGGGTCGGTATGAATTATTTTTTGCCACTGGTATGAACATTTCCGGTGGTTGGTACGAATAAAAAATGAAAACACTGTACTAGTAGAAGGATCAGACTGATTATCGATTTCAAGCAACAGAGGTTGAGGTTGGTAAGTAGTCTTATAATTTTATCCTCATCATCCTTGTTGGCAGTAAAATTATCTTCATCGACATCATCGTTTGTTTTACTGTCAGCAGCAATACCATCACCAAGCCCACCACCGGAACCAGATTCGGTTTGCTCATCCTGTTCAGATGAGTTTTGAGGAGAGCAGAATCCATTAGTGGCAAGTCTAGACAAAGCAGTAGCTACCGCACTTTGATCAGATGAGGCAATTCTTGTACATGGGTGTCCAGCCTTTTTCTGGTCGGAAAAACATCTTTCCACTAAAGTACACAAAATCAAACAATTAGAGCTTACACTTTACTTAAAGCTACATTTCAACAGTCGCTAGGGAAGTGCCCTTCACTAGGAGCTTCATGAACTGAGATAAAGGTCTTTCTTGAAGGGCTTTGGCACTATATCTCAAATACTAAGTATTTTCAATGTAGTGTGTTAGAATTCTACAGGTCTACAAAGTACTTTAATATATCTAAAGACGAAACAAACGCACTCACGTATTGTTGAGTTGGCAATCCAAAGTTATGTGGTTAGTTATTGTTCATGGAACCTTCTAGAACTTATGGAACCTTCTAGAACTTATGGAACCTTCTAGAATTCCATGGAACATTCTAGAATTCCATGGAACATTCTAGAACTCATTGAGATTAATATAAATATGGGCCATTCCGCCCATAGTCTGAGTTTGTCCTGTTGAGTTGGCAATCCAAAGTCATATATTGTTATATTATGGGATCATGGTTAGGTTGAGTCCTGGTTACCATCGGTGTGGTACCATACGGAACCCATGATCGGCATTACCTCATCGAGGTATTACCTTATGCCCCACCCCTTATCTTTTAGTCCTTTATTCCGGGAAGGGGTCCAACACCCCATTATTAGTTTTAACCATTTTATTTATTTAAGGATTCAACATTCCTTTAGTTTTGACCTTTATTTTTGTTTAGGAAGGACAAGTCTCTTTGGATATAAAATACTGCCTGTAATCTCCACTTTTTTTAAAGACAAAATTCAAATTAATCAATATATTAATTAATAATATAAACCAACTGGTCTTTTTTTTTTTTTTTTTCCAATAATTTCGATTTATATTAAATCTCATAAGTATATAATTATATAAACTTGTTCTTGGTTTTGAGGAGGAAAATCTTCAAAAGACGAAGAATTTCAATTTTTTTAAATTAATATTCAACAGTGTGAGATTTCTACTCACTAAAAACCCCCTTTAAGATATTGACTATTTTTATTTTTATTTTTAATATTATTTTTATTTTATTTTTATTTTGTTTTATGGTTATTTTAATTTTTTAGTAGACCGCTGTAATAAGATATAATAATGTTTTCATTGATTGATTTGTCCAATCTGCATTATTTGACCTTCGTACCCTATTATATTTTTCAATGTAATAAGCGAAGCGATCCAATTTTATCATAGTTTGTTTCTGATGTTGATGCAATATGATGTTATCCCATGTTTGAGATATTCCCATTTTTAATATTTTCCATAAGTTTCTTGATACTGTGCAATTTATGTAGTAATGGGTGATGTAGGCTTCCTTGATATGGTCAGGATCCCTGGGGTTGGTGTTCCAATTTTCTGGAGGAAAATTACAAACATGGCAACGGGAATTTGTTGATTTGAACAATGTGAGCCCCAACATCATGAGGTGGAGGTTCTCCATTGAACCCGGTACCCACCTTTTGATCTGGTTAATCTGTTTCCAAAATTTTCTTTGTTGTGGCTCCAGGGGGTATGTGATTTTGGTCAATGTTGTTGATGCTTTGGAGACGTCTCGTTTGAGTTGTTCCTGTTTGCTGCCGTTCTTAAAATCAAAAGTGAACATTTTTTGATGGTGGGCCTTGTATTTCTCTGGTACTGGTTTTGCTAAATTGTCCTGGATATCTTCAATCTTCAATCTTCAATCTTCTGCATCTGTGATACCTTGTTTTTCCCTGGTTCTCTAGATCAAATAAAATCGACCATGATTTGAGGTATTTTTTCTCTTCTAGTGAGAAAATGTTGCTTTTGACAATGTCAGAAAGGGTAATTTTCTTGGTGGAGCTGCCAGGATATGAGAGTTGGTAGCCAAGTAACGGAAAGTACCATATATGTGTTTGGATGGAGTTTCTGTCAATCATACTTCCAATTCTTTGAAAGTGAGATTCTGGATGGAGTTGAGATTTTTGGTATTGATCAAGTAGAGATTCCACTTGGATTTGGGTGTTAATGGCGTATTGGATTTTATATCTCAAGATTTGGTGATATAAATATTTTTCCAGGGATGTTAGTAGTTGGTATATGACGTGTGCGTACCGATATAGGAAGTGGTTTTTGAGATCGAGCATTCCATATCCTCCCATCTGGGTGGAAGTTTTGAGGGTGGAAAGGGATAGGCTGCCAATCCTGCGACAAAGGTGTTGAAATGATTCCTCAATCTTAGTGGTGGTAGAGTTAGAAAGGGGCTGATGCATTGCACGATATAAGAGTTTAGGGATAATGTAAGTATTGTACCCCAATACCTTTTCCGCTAAGCTGAGATGGTGCATTTGTGTGAGATAATATTTGTATTTGATGTTTTTCAATACCTGATCTTGATGTAGTGGTGTGTTTAGTGGAATACCCAAGTACACTATTGAGGGAGTGGAGGTAAAGACAGGGACCTGTTCATAGGGTAGTTTTGTCAAGGGTCCAAAGGTGCGATGATATTCGGCTGTATGGTATAGCTTGGATTTATCGGTGCTAAGGGTACTGCCTGAATATTTTTCAAAGTCCTTGATGTATTGGAGGGTGGTGAATAATTCAGTGTCATCTTTTACAAATATGGTGACATCATCAGCAAATGCTGTGACCTTTATCAGGATATCGGGGTTCATGGGATTCTGGATGGCAAAGTCTTTACCCAGTGGTTGCATGGAAATGGTCAATTCATTCCGGACTTCTAATTTTATGCCATGATTTTTTGTTTGAATATTTTCTAATAAAGGTTGTATGGCCAAGAGAAAGATACTGGGGCTTATTGGATTGCCCTGTAAGGTGCCCGAGGCTAACTTAAATAGCGGACCATGAAAGTTGTTGATCATTATGGAAGCAGTTGCTGATTTCAAGATGTTTATTAGTAATCGGCGAAAATTTGTACCAAGGTTTAGAATTTGGAAGAGGTGGTCTAGGTATGCATGCGAGATACTATCAAAAGCCTTTTGAAAGTCAGCCACAAGGATTTTGGAGGTGCGCAGCAATTGAAAAAGGTTGGAGTCTGGTCTCATTGAGTGGAAGACTTCTTTGAAAGCAGCAATTTGCTCGAAGGACGTACGTCCTGGGACGAAACCAGTTTGTTCGGAACCCACAAGCTGAGGGATGAATTTGAGTAATCGGTTGTTTAACACTATAGCGAGGATGCGCATATTAGTGTTAATTAATGAGATTGGCCTATAATTGGGTAAAAACTCTTTATTTTTCCTGGGTTTGAGGATTAATGTAATCAAAACCAGACTATAGTCAATAGGGATTGACCCAGCGGAAAGGATAGTGTTGAATTCTTGGAGGAGGATATGCTTAATGTTTTCCCAGGCTTCCTTATAGAATGTATAAGGGATTCCATCAGGACCAGGCTCACTCTTTGAGTTTGCCTGCCATATTGCGTCCTTGATCTCCAGTTCGATAATTGGGTTATCTAACTGTATAGCTTCGTGGGCCATTAGTTTCCTGGAAGAGATCGTCGTTAGGAGGTATTGGCGAATGGCATTCGGATCATGGTAGTCTTTAGCCGAAAAAATGTCCTTGTAATAGGACGTGGCATGGGCCAATAAATCTTGAATATCGGTGAGTTTCCTATCTCCAGCAATGACAAAAGCATCAATTGGATTTGTGTTTGGGTTCTGTTTAAAAACAGAGTTCAATCTTTCATAAGGGTCAGGTAAAATAGATGGGTCACTGCGTTGGAGAGAGTTCAATGCCGTTTTTGTTAGTGGTGCTAACAGTCGGATCTCTGCAATCAAATGGGATATGGATGGCAATTGTGATAACTTCTTGGAGTTAGCAATAAATGGTATTAGTTGGTTGTGCAATTTGAAACGCTTTGGTCCTAGTTGCACTAAATTAAAGGAGAGGGCAAATTTGATGCTAATTTCGTCATGTGTGGAAATAGTACCAAGGGTATTTGTCTGGCTAAGAGCAGTATTCTCCAACAAACCCTCAGAAATATAAAATCGATCTAAGCGACGATTTTTACCGTTTGAGGCTCGGTTAGTGGAAGGGAGACCTTTGGACAGCAGGAGGTAGAAAGCGTCTTTGAGATTGAAGCATTCAATGAAATCGTTTAGTTTTTTTAGATGTTTCAGAATTTTTTTATTTTTTTTTGATTTTGGAATTTCTAAGATATTGTTGAAATCTCCTCCAACCACTATTTCGATGTGTGAGTTTGGGTATTTGATAGCCAAATGGCCCAACAACTCACCGAGTAGCTGGTGCAACTGGGAATGAATAGTCAATTGGGCTTTTTGTTGTCCAGTTGGGTTGTATAGGTTTATCAATAATAATAGAGTTTTGCCATCATTCCAAGATATTACTAGATCAGTAAGGTATCCGGTTAGATGTGACTCAAGTTTATCGGAAATGAAATTTTTTAGTATTACCGTGCCCATGGAGGGGATATTTCTCAATAGTATAGCCGCTCGGGGGTAAGGGGAATTATTTACATGAAAGGAATGTTGATGGAAGTTTCGGATCAAAGCCTCACAGTCTTTCGGAAGTTCTTGAAAGAAAAGGATGTGCTGTTTGTTGTATTTGGAGAGGTGATGTTGGGAGGTGAAATGATATCTCTGAATATTTTGAGATATTAGATTGAAGGATTTCTTATGGGTAGTCATGATTAATTGGATTCATTTATGCTGATATCTGATATCAGCTCATCATCGTCATTATCATCATCATCATTCGGATTATCCAGGGAGTCAATTTCAATGTGATCACTCTGGTGATCATCTGGTTCATAATCTGAGTCATCATCGTCATTGCTTGAATAGTGTTCATCGAGGAAAGCCAGTAAATTTACCGGTTCTCCATCATGTTTGTCGGCTTTCAGGTTTCCCTTAGTCAGCCGTTCCAGGTCTTGGTTGCTCTGGTGAACAGTTGTATTTTGAGATGTCCTCCGGGTCTTAGAACTCAGGTTATGAGAACTCTTGTTAGGAGTGGAGGAGGGTTCCTTGGCTGGAGTTGTTGGCACGAGAATTGGGGAGGTGTCATGTTGAGAATAGATGGTGTTGGATTTTGTGGTTGAAGGGGATGAGACTGGGGATAATGGTTTTGGGGATGAATGTCTTGGTTGGGTAGGATTGGAACTGGTAAATGATGGGGATGTATTTGTGGATGATTTTTGGGGTTTCTCAGTCTTTTGAGATGGCTGGTTGGTGTTGTTCCCTTCAGCTTCCACGCCGGGTTCCGTAATATCCAATTCCGAAGTATCTCCAGCTAAGACATTGAATGGGTTTTGCCCAACCTGCTTATCTGGAACTTGTCTTTGGGAACGGTCCTTTCTGTTTGGTTGTAGTTTTGAGTCTCTGTTCAAAATGGTTCTCTTCTTTCCAGTAACAACTTTGAAGGAGCTATTTGCTTCATGTGCAACATTTTGATTCAGGGATTCTTTTTGTGGGGTGATCTTGGTTTTCTTAGAATGACGTTTAATTGGGCATTCTGGTCCAATGTGGCCTGGTTTTTTACAGATGATACAGTTCCGCTCAGGACAAGAGAACTTGGTATGCTTCCTGGAACCACAGCTAGTACAGTGGAAACAATGGGTCAAGAGTTTGATTTTCAAAATCTTGGATGAGATAATTGGTAGTTCTGTATCTTTTTCCAAGTTTATCATACCATAGAATCTATTTCTTTGGAAGGGGTCAGATGTTATGCAAGCTTGCAAATCAACAAAATTAAAGGCATCGTATGGGATCTTATGTTGTTGGAAGTGGGACTCCAATATGTCGTTTAAAGCATCTCTGTTACTAGTTTGGACTTCGATTTCAATAAAATGACGTTCAACATATTCGTCAATCACAATTTTGGGTTTATAAGTTGTGGTTTCAGTGCTTATTTGTAAAAACTCATTGATATGATTGATGAATGATATTTTTCTTTTTTTGAATTTGTCGTCTGGCAGAGGGAAATCAGGGAAAAAACTTCCAGGAATGACAATTTCATTTTCATCAGAGTTGATATAAATGACTTCCTGGGAATGTCTTAAATCATACTCCAATTTTGTTCTTTGATGACGTTCAGTTTCCTCGATGTTCCCAGATTCAAGGAGCTGTTGTTGTTGATTAGCTAGGTCCATCAAAGCGAATTTAATGAGAGCCAATTGGATTTCTGCGGAGCTTCCTTGCATCAATGGTTTTGGGATTTTGAAATGCAAATTACCTTGGTTCAATTTGTAAATTTGTCTGAAGAGCTGTAATTTTTCATTGGTGGTAAGACCTGCAAGACGTTTCATTTCCATGTCAATCTTTGTTCTAGATTGTTGGCTAAAGTACTCAACAATGAACAAAGTATTATGATATTCCATCATTCTGTCTGGATCATCTGGACGGATTTTATACAGTGTAGATTGATAAATATGATCATTATTGTTGTAGCATTCAATGAAGTGCTCCAACACTTCCCTGTAGTAGAACTTGAGGTCCTTGATGAGGAAAGGCCAGTAAAACGCGTTAGCGAATTTTCGGAAAAGAGGGTCATTTTCCCTGTCGATTTCTTTCCTCCCATTAAAGGGGTTGACCGTGGTCGTAGAAGAATTTTCCATTTCTTCTGGGGCAAGAGTAGAAGCGACAACGGAGGCGAAGGAACGGGCGGAGGTGGAACTAATAAAGGCGTTTTGGGTTTTTTGGGTTTTTTGTTTTTTTCAGATTGGTTTTCAGTGGAGTTTTCTACGTTTTTTTCGGAGTTTATGGAGGATTTTTCATTTTTTTTGGTGTTTTTTTGTTCCAAGTTCGCATCCTCAACTTCTCCATGTTGAGGGGCCGTTGCGTGCTTAGGTGATTGATTACCTAATAATGCAGGATCGATTTGATTAGCAATCGAAGAATAAATTTGGGTTGCGGCGGGCAGATTTGGGTTTTCTACCGCGTTTTCCTCATCCCTTGAATCATTTGAAGAATAATCGCTTCCATAATTGGAACTTTCATCGTCAAAAGATTCATCTTCGTCATTTTCCGGTGGTTTTTCGACGCTGTTTTCATGAATTTCAGCGTTCTTGTTGTCACGACCTTGATGGTCGCCTTGAGAAGACATATCGACATTATCAGCCACGGAGGGGGATGAATCTCTAGTAAAGGACTTTGGGGGATCATTTGTAGGATCAGTTGAGTAATTAATACTTTGTTTCTTATAACTATCAGGACTTGACATGTTTTGAATCTAACCCGTGACTAACTACATCTAGTATAGTCGCATCGTAATATAACAAAAGATACAGATTCCGATATAGTGTAACGGCTAGCACGGTTCGCTTTCACCGAGCAAACCCGGGTTCGACTCCCGGTATCGGAAGTCCTTCCTGATAGGCGGATTTAGCTCAGTTGGGAGAGCGTTAGACTGAAGATTTCGAAGGTTCAGTCTTGTAATCTAAAGGTCCTGTGTTCGATCCACAGAATTCGCAATTTTTTATTGAATAATAAAAGCATCCACTATATGTTGTTATAGTGTTTTCTTCTATTATTCGTACCACCGCAGCGGGATTAATTCAGACCATCTAAGAAAAATAGTTCATACTATTGCACTTTAATTATTCATACCAACAGTATATAAAATTCATATTAATTCATTTTTTTCATGTGAATGGCTCTATAAGCCTCTAAGCTACTCAGTTTAATTAAATTATACTCATTTTTTCCATAATTCTGTGCTACTTTCTACAAAGCCTGATATCTATAATAATATTAATAGTAGCACGTAATTACGGTTTTCAAAAAAAGGAACGAATGTATGGTAAGCTGTTCTCCATATAAAGTGAGCAATTCCCACTTTTATTGCTTAATTCGGGCTCTATATGATCACTAGATTACATACAAAAAAAAAAAGCATAAGCTTTTACTACCAAAACTAAGTATGGACTTGAAAGCCAAGCTACTAACTGATGGGTATGTTGATGGCCTAGGTAATAGATTCTATACTGAACCAAGTGAAATGACTTTAGAGTCTGAAATAGCACCAGTTGAAGCTTGCTTTAGTTACAGTGACTATAAGCATTTTGAAAAACCAGGTATCATGGATATCATGGAAATTGATCCTATTTTCGAAGAAGAAGAAAATGCCGAGATGGAAATTGAAATGAAAGAACGAAGATATAGAGGTTCGTACCGGTATTATAATCAAGCTGTCAAACAAAGATTTTGGCACTTGGTCATGGAAGAAGGCGTGTCAGCTTACAAGGCTGCAAAATTAGAAGATATACCTTTGCAAACTGCTTACACATGGAAAAGAAATTGGAACAAAATACTTGTTAATGAATTAAATGGTATCTCGGTGTTGAAGTTTTGTAACCCTAGTTACAGTAGTCATTACCAATAACAAATACTATCAAACTGTCCTTGCTATTATTCTTATTCTTCTTAACTAACTAACTATTTAACTAACTAACTATTTAAATAAATAACTATTTAAATAACAATATATAAACTCAAACTATGGGGAGAGGCCCCATATTTATAATCATACATCCATCTAGAACATTCTAGATGATCGAGAGCGTCATACTTTTTGTTGAGGTTGTATGACGCTATGGTATAATTCGTTGCAGGTATGTCTATGGAAATAGAAGAATCAGCCTCCCTGATCATTGATCAGGCACTCCTGACGACTCTGCAGGAGTGGAGGCTTCTGTATTGCCAGGGTGTCCTGGCTTGGGTGGTGCTGCTTTGTAATTCGATGTGGTACTTCTAGAGGCTTTTTGTGAAGAGCTTTTGTTAGCAACAATTTGGTACTTGTTGACTTGGCAAAAATTCATCTTCAAACCTCCATTGTTTTGAAGTGTTTCCCAGTCTTCCTTATTGACTGTTACCATTATGGAGCATTGACCTCCTTGTCTTTCTTTAACCTTATGCCAATTTCTAATAGATGGAGGGAATTGGCATTTGATATTATTCTCTTGTTCTATCATCTGTTGTATTTCCTGTCTTGAGAAAGTGGTCAAGAGTCTGTTGTGGCTTACAGCCCAAAGATTGACCTGATGGTATAGGATTCTAATAAAAGGATCCGAATTTACCACTTTGTATGAAGAGGAAAATTCACTGTTCTTCAAAAAATCTTTCGAACTTGATTGGAATCTAATTTTCGATGAAATTGTGGTGCCAAGGTTTATGGCATCAGGACACAAGCTCTTGATATTGTTGAGATGTTGTGCCATATTTGAGTTGGAGAAAGCCTCTCCGTTCTTTTGGACCACCACATATTGTGTTGGCGAAGGTCTTGTGGTACCTTTGAGGGGTTTTGGAGCTATCTTCTTATTAAGCTTCGGTAAAGTGAATGGCTTCTTTGCCTCAGCTGAGGCTATAGCCCCCAAAAGTTTGGTTTCCAATTTCTTTAGTTCCTTTGGAGTAACTAAATTCTGATCCACTATAGAGTTGACTTTGGTGTCTGTGGTACTGGATTTATCTCTCAATCCCTTAATTTCTTTCTTGATTACGTTGATGTTGAAGAAATTCTTATCAACTGTATCTTTCAAACTTTGAAAAGATTTTTTTGTGGTCTTGTCTGATATCATTTCATTGCCAATATTTATCAACTGATCTATATTTTTATCATGGGACTTAATTTTCTAGGAATGACTCTTCACTGTCGTTTCCAAGCTGTTGGATTCTTTTTTAAGCCTAGATATATATGAAGTGATTAATTTGAAGTCTTGGTTTGTGACCTTTGTTTCAGATGTAGTTTCATTTTCATTCGCTTTGATTGCATCCAAGTTGTTTGAAACGTTGACTGAAAGGTCCTTTAGCCGTAAACCCAAAGTGTCTGATTCCTTTTTGATATCAGTAATCTGTGATTTGATTGATTTAATATCTTGGGTGGTGTCATTCATAGTTGATGAATTTTTATGTTCATTCACTTTCATTGTCACCATGGATTCTTTAACTTCATCAGATAGTTTCTCAATTCTAATTGCGTGGTTCAAAGTATCTTGGTGTCTAAAGTCATTTTCAGTCTTAATGTTTTTTATGATCAAGCCATTTTTTTCAAGATTGGTTGAAAATTCGTTGATCTTGGATTGGAATTCTGAGTTGATCATCTCCACTTGGTTGGTTTTCTCAGCCAATTTTGTAGCTTGTAGTTCAAGAGAGGTCATTTTAGCAGACATTTCAGAGTTTGCGGAAACCATTGTGGTATGTTTGTTATCCATATCCTTGGTGTTATTCATCATGGATTCGTTCAATTCATTGACTTTAGTCATCACCTCTTCATTTCTTGTTTCAAGATCATCCTTCATTAACTTCATTTTATCATTTTGGTCCTTTACATACTTCTCCGTAGATTTGGATATCCTGCTGTCAAACTTTGGTTCCAAGTTTTCGAAAACCATTGGGGTCAATTTCGAGACCATGAAGGCAAGGTCGAGTTCATTTTTCATCTCTTGATCTTCTGTCCCACTAAAATCTGCATGATCAAGGTTTGTCGGACGCATGTCTTTTGATGATAAATCTGATTGTACTTTGGTAACAGACTCTTTCATTTTCCCTAAGTCTGTTTCAATATTAACAATCTTGTTATCTAATTCCTGAATAGCAATATCTGGAGTGGTGAATCCACCATCGCTTAAAGGAATAGAAATACTCGAGTCAATGGTCTGTTTAATTTCATTGCATTCGGCTGCGCATTTAGCGTCAACGTTGGCGATCTTCTCATGTATTGTCTGCATTATGCTTGCATTATCCGCAGCTGTTTTGTTAGAGTTCATCATGTCAGTCTCTAACATTTCGATTTTCAGCTTGGTAGAAGCATGTTGCAAATTTATGGCTTGGAAGGCATTAGCACAGTCTTTTCTCAATTTAAGTATTTCTGTAGTATTCTGTTGGTTTATGCCGCTGTCACATGGGCCGCTTGAAAAATTTTCAATTGGAGAAGAGGAAAAGACAGGGGTTAAGAAAGAGTCTAATCTGGCGCTAAGTGACACCACTAAGGTCTCTAATTGGGAAATTTTGGCTTGCAATTCGCTAAAGTCACTGTCTTTTTCCTCCTTCTTCTTGAAACGATCATCTAAAACGATTGCAAACTTATCAAATTGGCTAAAAGTCTTATCTGGCTTTCTGAGATGAGGGAAAACATGTTCTTCCAAATACTTGAACGCTCCGCTATTTTGGGTTGCCTTATGTGGTGCAGAAGGTAGATCCCACTCAAGAGAGCTTCGGAAGTCTTCGATATGTCTTTCTTTATCGTTAACGTCGTCACTCATGGTCATTTTTGTACTAATTTTTTTTTTTTTTAAAGAATGAATGAATGAATGAATTGTATATTAACGAGTCTTAGAGGTTCTAAATAACTTGCAAGCCGGGCATTTCATGCCGGTCTTTCTAATAGATAAGTATAATACTATAACTTTCTCACAAAAGACAATTTTTTTTTTTTAAAGACAAAATTCAATATATTAATTAATTATATAACTATATATCTCATAAACTACCAAATGTAGTTTGAAAATTAAAGTGTTAAGGGAAAACCATTAATGGTGAAAAACCCTATTATTGTGAAAAAATGTTTTTATGCGTTTTTAAGGTTTTTAATTGTTGTTTTTTTTTTTTGATTTTATTTTCTTGTTTTTCCCCACCTATTTTTTCTTCTCCGCTTAAAAGATATTGCTTTCAAGCAAGAAGATCATTGAATCAACGGCCATATGACAATTGAAATGCCTTTTGGATTTCAATCTTGATAATTTTCGTTGGAAACCTAGATATCTATCGATCGTTCTGGTTTCGTTCATGTTTGTGGCAGGGGTAATGATTGTTTGCCAGGTTAATGGGATATTCAAGTCAATTTTTTTCCAAAGTTTCTGGGCCAATGGACATTCAATAAAATGGTGCTTCATGATTTCAAATTGGATTTCTTTTGGGGCATATTGGGGTTCATCATATCTGGTTAATTTTTTGCTGCAATAGTCACAATGATTATTTACGTAATTGTGATTTTCAATGCCCAAATGAAAGATGTGAATATTTTGATATTTCCCCGGGAAATGTTGGTTGAATTTTTTGAGGTTATGCCAAAAGTTATCAACTTGTTTCTGATTCACCCCAGTAATATCCATGAGTGTTTTTGACATCTTGTTCACATCTTGTTTTTCCCGTTGTTTTTTACTTCCTTTAGTATGGTCAAAATCCTTAATTCTAATTGGAATGTGTTGTTGATATTTTTCAGGAATCCCTTTTTCAATTGAATTTTTTAAATCTTCAATTCCAATCTTCATTGGCTTTAACCTGATTGTACGTTTCTTTATACCAAGAACTTTTCTGAAATCCCAGTACGCTGTCCGTTCAGCATCTGAGAATGTGCTGCTATTCATAACTTCTAAGGAAATTGAATCATTGGTATTCTCAATGTCATCGGCTAGTTCAAGTAATACCACCCACCAATAATGAGTTTTGATATAGTCATCATTTGGTGATTTTGTTGGTGATGTTTTTTGAATGATGTTGTTGATACTTGATTGAATTTTGAAACGTAATATCTGGTTATATTTAGTGTGACTATCCAAAAACAAATCCTGGAAAATTTTGGCTCTTCGGTGTTGGAGTTGAGACTTTAAATCAATCATTGAGAAACCGCCTTTGTTGTTGTGTGTCTTGAGTGTATCCAAAGAAATAGGTGTATCTTGCTTGACCAATAACTTAATCGATGTGTCAATTTGATTCAACTGATTGGGTAACAAAGGTTGGTGTAGTTCTTTGTAATAGAACTTGGATGCAATATATGTGTTGAATGCTTCTATTTTTGATTGAATCAGCAAGCTGGTCATGTTTGATAACTTGTACTTGATATAGAGGTCACGCTGCAATGTTTCCGGCCAAAATGTCACTGATGGTCCAATAGTTATCCCCAAATATGTCAATTGAAAGTTTTCATCAGCAATCTCAAATGGGAATGGTGTCAAAAATGGATAATTATCAGTTGGTATGATTAGTTGGGATTTCTTTTCATTGAGTTTGCTGCCACTGAATTTTTCAAATAGTCTAATACATTTCATTGTTTTGGAATAATCTCTTTTATCTTTGAGGAAAACTGTGATATCATCAGCAAAAGCAAGATAATGTTGACTGCTATATGCTTCAGGTATCAAATCTCCTTGGTAACTATGGCCTCTGGTATTCTGTTTGATAGATCGTAGTAAAGGTTCTACTGCTAATGCAAATAATGAAGGGGAAAACGGATTACCTTGGAGGGTACCATTTTTTAAATTGAATAATGGGCCGGTCATGTTGTTGATGTATAAGGATCCCGTTGTCTGCTTGAGGATGTTGATGATTAACTTGGCTAATTTTTTTCCAAAATTTAAATGGGACAATAGTTGTTCCATATATTCGTGAGATATCCTGTCGAACGCTTTCTCCAAATCCACAATTAGTATCAGCTTTTGTGGATTTGGTATTATATGCGTTTTATCTTTTGGATGAATTAGACTATCTAACATTTCTCTGAAAATGGTGATGTTGGAGAACGATGACCGGCCTGGAATAAAACCAGCTTGATCTTCCCCTATGATATAAGGCAAGTGCTTCAACAACCTATTATTAATTATTGTGGATAATAATCGAAGATTAGTGTTGATAAGGGCTATCGGCCTATAATTTCCAATGTTTTCTTTTGACTTTCCAGGCTTTGGTATGATGTTAAAGAGTATAGTTCGGTAGTGGAATGATAAATTTCCTTCAGTTAGAATGTGGTTAAATTCTTGAAGAAGGATGTGTTTGATTTGGGGAAATAATTCCTTATAAAATTTGTATGGGATTCCATCTATGCCCGGTGTGGACTTCAAATGTCAATTTTTTTTTTTTTTTTTTTATAAAGTCCCTATATTTAACTACTAAGAGCTATATAGGTCATCGCACTTTTTATGTACGGTTATTATGATCAATTATGCGCAGCTATGGCGACTTATTTGGTATCCGTTTTCTCCCAATATTTTTTGGTAACCCGGGAGTTTGGGTTGGAAAATGCAATGTTTTTGACTTGTAGCAACCTGTCACTATTTTTTTTTTAGCCAGGGAGGAGGAAATCTTCGAAAGACACCAGCGACGCAACCTTACCAGTAGTGTGAGATTTTTACTCACTAAAACCCCCTTGTATCTTACCTTCAGAGTGGTATTACTCCTTACCCAGTTAGCGTACTGAGCGTGACCTGGTGGTTAATGCCGCGAGCGGGGTTCGAACACGCGACCCTTTCTTAGTCTATGGTTCTGCCCACTACGCCACCCAGCGCAGGTTTCAATTTTTTTTTTTCCTTCAAAGTTCGATTTATTAATAAATATATAATTATATATATAGGCAAGGTATTTGACTCTGGGGATGATGTTTGGTTGGATCTTATGGTTGTAACTGAATCCTTTATTTAATCTTTGGATGGCTCTTAGAAAAGGTTCAAGGGCTAATGCGAAAATTGTTGGTGAAAGTGGGTTGCCCTGAAGGGTTCCGTTTCTTAATGGGAAAGAAGGGCCTGTAATGTTATTTAGGGAACTCGTGTCAAACCTGGCCTAATACTCTCCAAAAAGACATCAGCACCAAATATTACATGACCAACATGAATTCACTACCAATTCCTTCAAAGTTCGATTTATTAATAAATATATAATTATATATATCTATGTAAAATCTTATAAGCTAATGCTCATTATATATGTTAGGGAAAACCATATCCTATGGTGAAAAACCCTTTAGTGATAATTATTAGTATTTAAATAAAATGTTTTTTTTGTTATTGTTTTTGTTAATTTTTTTTTCTTTTTTGTTTTGATCGACTATTCAGCTCCCAGTAGTAATGATATAAATCAAGTTGTTAATTGATGTGTTCCAATCAATTTGGTTATGATATCTTAGGCGTGAGAGTTTGCGTTGATAGCATAGATAGCGGTCGATCTTTTTGATTGTTGATTCTGAATGATTGGGAGCGATTAAGTTATTCCATGCTAATGGAATTGGGATTTTCAATCTTGACCATAACTCGGTTGATAATGGGCATTGAATTAGGAAATGGGTCATTTTGATCTTGACTTGGAGTTCTGGTGATTCATGTTGTTGGTCTTGAGAGACGGTTTCGAGCCCGCAATAGTGACATTTTCTATGTTGGTAAAAAAATTGTTCAGCACCTAAGTGGAATATGTGTATGTTTTCAAAGTAACCAGGGCTATCATGTTGGTATTTGTGGAGTCTCTTCCAGAAAGAGTTTTGTTTCGTTTGGGTGACTTCTTGGATATTGGTTAAAGTGGTGGATAATTTATGTTTATCAATTCTGGCTCTTTTTTTCTTGCTTCCCTGTTTGTGTTCAAACTCCATGACCAGTTTTGGGATCTCCATTTGATAGATAGTTGGTATACCGTCTTGAATGGACTTGGCAAGGTCTGAGTGTTTGATATTCATTGGGCTCAATGTTTGTTGTTGAGATATTGGTTTGGACAATAATTTATACCAAGCCACAAAAGCACATTTTTCCGCTGTGGTGAACATTGGAAGATTTATAACCTGGTTGAGTATGGACCTGCTGTCTCTCTTATTCTTGATATTGATCTGGTCACCCAATATTAACCGCCACCAGTATTGGGTTTTTATATATCCTTGTATCGACTGCTCTTCCTCGGATAGATTTTGTTTGATGATCATGTTTATTGCTAGTTGGAGCTTGAATC